>NW_016923881.1:0-1503 GCF_001483705.2 Eufriesea mexicana
TGTATGTACGGATGTATGGATGTATGGATGTACGTATGTATGGATGAATGGATGTATGGATGAGTGAACGTATGGGAGGATGGCTGTATCAATGGATGTGTGGATGTATGGATGTATGTATTAATGAATGTATGGATGTATGTGTGTATGATTGTATGAGGATGTATGGATGTGTGGACGGATGGATGGGTGGAAGGATGGATGGATGGATGTATGGATGGATTGAGGTGTGGATCATCGTATGTACGTATGTGGGGATGTATGTATGTATATATGTATGTATGGATGGGTGAGATCGATGCATCGATGGATGGATGTACGAATGGTAGGATTTATGGATGTGTGGATTCGTGGATGTATGGATCTATGGATGGTTGGATGTATGGATGTGTGTGTGTATGAGTGTTTGGGTGTATGGAGGGATGGATGTATGGATGGACGGACGTATGGGAGGATGGCTGTATGGATGGATGTGTGTATGTATGTATGGATGTATGGAAGGCTGGATGGATTGTTGCATGGATGAATGGATGTATTGATGTATGGATGTGTGGATGTACGAATGGGTGGATTTATGAATGGATGTATGTATGGAAGAATGGATGTATGGATGGATGGATGTGTGGATGAATGGATGTATGGATCAATGGCGGTAAGGACGGATGGATGGGTGGATGGGTTGAGGTATGGATGGACGGATGTACGGATGTATGGATGTATGGATGTATATATGAATGGATGTATATATGTATGGATGTATGTATGTATGGATGTATCGAACGATAGTGGTACGTGTTGATGGTAATATGGATGTATGGATGTATGGATGGGTTTATGGATGGTTTAATGGAAGGTTGTATGTATGGGTGAAAGGATGGATGGATGGATTGTTGGATGGAGGTATGGAAGGTTGGATCTATACATGGCTGGCTTTATTGATGGGTGGATGTATAAATGGATGGACGTATGGGAGGACGGATGTAAAGATGAATGGATCTATGGATGGCTGACTGTATGGATGGATGGATGTATGGATGGATTGAGGTATGAATCGACGGATTAACGTATGTATGGATGTATGTATGTATATAGGTGTGGTGGTTTGGATGGATGGATGTATCGATGGAATGAAGGACGGATGGTAGGATTTATGGATGTATGGGTGCGTGGATGTATGGATGTACGGATGGATGAATGTTTGGAGATATGGATGTATGCATGTGTGTACGTATTAATGTTTGGATATATGGATGTATGGAGGTATGGATGTACGTATGGATGTTTGTATGGATGTATGTATGGATGTACGAAAGTATGGATGTATGGATGTATGGATGTGTATATGTATGGATGTATGCATGGATGGATGGATGCATGTATCGATGGATTGATGTATGGATGGATGTATGGATGGATGCATGGATGAATATGTGTATGGAGGTGTGGATGGATGCATGAATCGGTGGATGGAAGTACTGATGGATGTGTTTACGGATATAGGGA
>NW_016923882.1:0-752 GCF_001483705.2 Eufriesea mexicana
AGATAAAATGGCCTCCAGGAACGAGAATAAGCACAACGAAAATAACAGAATATCATTAACCAGAAAATCATTAAAAATAGTAGCTATTAATGTAAACTCAATTATCACAAGCCAAAGGAGCTTACTTAATCTCATCAAAAAGGAAAAACCAGATATCTTACTCCCATCTGAAACAAAAATTAATAAAACACACAAAATCCAATTTAAGAACTACAACATAATTAGATCCGACAGGCCAAATGCCACGCAAGGCGACTGGACAGTAATCCTAATGAAAATGCCTATAAAATACAACCAAATAATCTTAAACCAAACTTCGGAAAGTAACGCATTAGAATCAACAATTATACACTTGCAAATTAATAATAAAGAAAACCTATACGTTATAGCCGCATATAGCACTCAGGTAAATAACACAGATTTTAAAAATCAACTGAATAATATATTTCAAACACTAAAACTCGAGAAATCGGAAAACTATTACATCGTAGCCGGAGATCTCAACGCGAGACACACTAGCTGGAAAAACGACTCCAGCAATACAAAAGGTAACTTACTAAGACCATGGATCGATAGTAACGACATTCTTTATAAAATCAGTTTATACGGCACAGAACTGCCATCATTTCCTAGCAGCAACTTATACCCAGACTTGTGTTTAGCAGACGCAAGGATTAACATACTAAACCTGCTCCCAAATAAAACACTAAAATCGACTGAATATGACAGCGACCACAATGCTTTACTTATAG
>NW_016923883.1:0-229 GCF_001483705.2 Eufriesea mexicana
ACATCCACGCAACCATTCATCTGTCAGCCCAAACATCCATCCATCCATATATCCATCCATAGAAACATCCATCCAAACATCCACTCATCCATTCATACATCCATCCATCCATACATACATCCAGACATACATCCATACATCCATCCATCCATACATCCATCCATTCATTCATCCATCCATCCATCCAGCCATACATATATACATCCATACATCCATACATACATCAATA
>NW_016923883.1:292-918 GCF_001483705.2 Eufriesea mexicana
ACATTCGTACATCAATGCATCCATACATCCATACATCCATACACCCGTACATTCATACATACATACATCCATACATCCATGCATCCATTCATCCATCTAACCGTACATCCGCCCAACCATACATCCATACATTCATAAATCCGTACATCCATAAATCCATCCATCCATACACCCATTCACCAATACATACACCCATACATACATCCTTACATATATACATCCATATATACATACATCCGTGCATCCGTCAATCCATACCTCAATCCACTCACACATCCGTCCATCCAAACATCCATCCGTCCATACATCCACGCACCCATTCATCTGACAGCACAAACATCCATCCATCCGTCTATCCATCCATAAATACATCCATCCAAACATCCACTAATCCATCCATACATCCATCCATTCATTCATACATCCATAAATGCATCCTCCCATACATACGTCCATCCACACATCCATCCATCCATACATCCATACACATATCTATACATGCATCCATTCGTTCATCCATACATACATACTTACATACATACATCCATACATCCACACATCTATATATCCATAAATCCATCAATCCGTACTTCCATCCATCGATACATCCACCCATCCATACATCC
>NW_016923884.1:0-870 GCF_001483705.2 Eufriesea mexicana
GTTGTCTCTTGTGCTTTACACTTCAACGCCGCGGATTTCTGTAATCCACTGCGCTCTAGTATACTCTGGTTCTCTCTGTGGACGTCAGCGGTAGTGGTCGCGACACGCTATTTTGCGTCACGTTACGTTCGGTTAGGTTAGGTTAGGTTAGGTTAGGTTAGGTTAGGTTAAGCTTGGTCAAGTTCTCCTTGACGTCTGTGTTACACACTGCTCTTCGGAGGATTCCTACGCTCTACATTACTATACCGTACTCAGCTCGACACACGGGTGGCCAGTAATATTGGTCTCGTCACGTTTGGTTGGGTTGGGCTACATTCGGTTGGGCTACGTTTGCTTGTTTTAGGCTAGGATAGCATAGACTTTCGAGTTATGCACTGTTATTCGGTGGATTCGTGACCTCTACACTGCTCTACTCCCATCTGCTTGGCCCCGTGGCGGACAGCAGTACTGGCCGCGGCGCGTTAGGCTGAGTTACGTTACGTTTGGTTAGGTTAGGTCACTTAGTGTTTGCCTAGGATAGCTTCGGCTTTTGTGCTACGCACTGCTATTCACTGGACTTCTGCGCTCTTTTGTGCGCTATCACACACTGCCTGCCTCTGTGGAGGCCAGCAGTAGTGGTCGCGGCAAGTTGGATTTATTTATGTTACGTTTGGTTGCGTTACGCTACGTGCGGTTAGGACAAGATATCTTCGACTTTCGTGCTATACGCTGCTATGTGGTGGCTTTCTGCACCCTAAGGCGCTCAAGTACAATCAGCTAAGATCTGACTAGGCCAGCAGCAGTGGTCTCGGCACGTTAGGTTGTTTCGGGTTGAGTTTGGTTAAGTTACGTTTGGCTATGTCATGATTTGTAGCTCTGATTTTTGTATTA
>NW_016923885.1:0-1332 GCF_001483705.2 Eufriesea mexicana
ATCTCTGCGCACTGCTGCTCCCTATTACTTGCGGCTTGCCTCTGTGGACGCGAGCAATGGAGGCCTCGTCATGATAGGTTGAGTTACGTTGCGTTTGGTTATGTAACGTCTGGCTGTGTCAGGATAGGCCACTTCGACTTTTGTGCTGCACACAGCTCTTGGGCGGATTTCTGCGTTCTGATATGCTCCAATATGCTTTGCTTTGCTCCGCGGCGGCTATGAATAGAGGTCTCGGCGCGCTAGATTCTGCTCGGTTACGTAGAGTTGGGTTAGGTTACGAAGGTCTGGCTAGGATTCCTCTGTCTATTATGGTATACACTGCTATTTAGTGGATTTATGCGCCGAACATACCTCTAGAACACTCTGCTCGAATCTGGGGTGGCGAGCAATAGTGGTCGTTGCACATTAGCATGTGCTACGTTACGTTTGGTTAGATTAGGTTATGTTAAGCTCGGAAGGTTTTCTTCGACTTTCGCGCTAAATACTTCGATTCGGAGGATTTCTGCGCTCTACCCTGCTCTACCATATTCTGATTGGCCCTGAGAGTGCTAGCAATATTGGTCTTGGAACGCTAGGTTTAATCAGGTTACGTTTCGTAATGTTTGGTGGGGTTAAGTTCGGTAAGTGTAGCTTCGATCTTCGTGCTGTACACTGATGTTCGGTGGATTTCCGCGGTGCACTCAGCTCTACTATATTCTGCTTGGACATGGGGAGGACGGCAATGGTGGTCGCGGCACTAAGGTTCAGCTGGGCTACGGTTGGTTAGGTTGGGTTAGGTCAGGTTGTGTTAACGTCACTTCGACTTTTGTGCTGTACACCGCTGTTCGGTGAATTTCTGAGCTCTAAATTGCTCTACAGAACTCTGCTCGACTCCGGGGATACGAGCAATGGCGTTCGCGGCACGTCGGTTTGAGTTAGGTTACGTTTGATTAGGCTAGGTTACGTTATATTTGGCTAGGATAGTTTTACCTTTCGTGCGATGCACTGATAATCGGTGGATTCCTGTGGTCCAGTGTTCTCTACAATTTTCTGCGTGGCCATGTGGACGCCACGAGCTGTGTTCGCGGCACCTTATGTGCAGTTATGCTACGTTTGCTTGTGTTAAGTTCGGTCACGTTTCGCTAGGATATCTACGGCTTTTGTTCTGTTCACTGCAACACAGTGGATTTCTGCGCTCTGCTGTGCTCTAGTATAATCTGCTTGGCTCTGGAGAGGCGAGAAACAGTGGTCTCGGCACACCAGGTTGAGTTATGCCTCGTTCGGTTATGTTATGTTTGATGAGGTGAGGATAGGATACTTTAGACTTCTGTGCTACAAACTGCTACCATCCGA
>NW_016923885.1:4419-6525 GCF_001483705.2 Eufriesea mexicana
TTTTGCGCTGTACACTGCAATGAGGTGAATTTCTACACTCAGCTGCGCTGTAGCATATCCTGCTTAGGGCTTGGCAGGCCAACACTAGTGGTCTCAGCATGTTAGGCAGAGATATGATACGTTCAGTTGTGTAATGTTCGGAGAGGGTAGGATTGGGTAGTTTAGACTTTTCTGCTATATACGGTCATCCACGGATTTCCGCGACCTGCTGTGTTCCAGTATTTTCCGCTTCGATCTGGGGAGGCCAGCAATAGTAGTCTCGGCAATTTAGGTTGTGCTATCTTACGCTTGGTTAGCTTAAGTCAGGTTATGCTCGGTCAGGTTAACATAGACTTTCGTGGTATACACTGCTGTTCGGAGGATTTCTGCGCTCTACTGAGCTCTAATATATGCTGCGTGTCCCTGGGAATGCCAGCAAGGTTGGTCTCGGCAACACAGGCTGCGTTAGGTTACGTTCGGTTAGTTTAGGCTAGGTTAAGTTCGGTAAGGTTAGCCCTGACTTTCATGCTATGAACTGTAGCTCGTTGGATATCTGCGCTTGACTGTGCTCTACTGTATCCTGCTTGCCTCCGGGTATGCCAGAACAGCAGTCGCGGAATGTTGTGATGAGCTCTGCTACATATGGTTAGGTTAGGTCAGGCCAGGTAAGGTTAAGATATCTTCCACTTCTGCGCTATACACGGATATTCGGTGGATTTATGCGCTCTACGTTACTCAGCTGTAGTCTGCTCGACTTAGGGCAGGCCGGCAATAATTGGGCGGCACGTTGTGTTGAGTTACACTGCGTTTGGTTAGCTTAGGTTAGGACAGATTAGGTCCGGATGTCTTCTACTTTTATGCTTTTGACAGCAATGCGGTGGACTTCTGCGCCCTGCTATGCTCTACTGTACTCTGCTTGTCTCTGGAGTGGCCAGAAATAGTGATCTCGGCACGTTAAGTTGTGTTATGCAGCATTTGGTTAGGTTGGTGAGGTTACGATACAATACTTCACACCTCTGTGCTACGCAATGCTATCCTCCGATTTCTGCGTTCTATTGCGTTCTAATATTTTCTGCTTGGCTCCGCGGTGGCCAGTAATAGCTGTCTCGGCTCGTTACATTTAGATAGCTATGCTTCGTTGCGGTAGATAAGGAAGGTTTGGCTAGGATTTCTTTGACTTTCGTGCTATACACCGTTATTCGGTGGATTTCTGCACTCTACATTGCTCTACAATAATCTGGTCGACTCTGGGGAAGCGAACAATAGTGGCAGAGGCAGGTCAGGTTGAGTTATGTTACGTTCGGTTAGGTTAGGCTATGACAAGTTCGGTAAGCATATCACTGTCTTTCGTGCTATACACTATTATTCGGTGGATACCTGTAATCCACTATGTTCTACTACAATCTCCTTGACTATGGGGATGCCAGGAGCAGTGGTCGTAGCACGTTATGTTGAGATACACTACGTTTGGATAGCTAAGTTTTGGACAGGTTATGTCTGTGTATGTCTGCCTTTTCCGCTGTACACAGCAATGCTGTGGATTTCTGCGCTCTAGTGTGCCCTGCTATACTCTGCTTGGCTCTGTGGACGCCATCAATATTTTTCACGGCACGATAGGTTGAGATATGCTACGTTTGCTTAAGTCACGTTTGTCCAGGTTAGGATAGAATATATTAGACTTTTGTGTCGTGCACTGCTTTTCGGTTGACTCTTGCTCTCTACTGCGCTCGAATATGTCCCGATTGCCACTGGGGAAGCCAGTAAGTGTGGTCCAGGTAAGTTAGCCTGAGTTAGGTTTCGTTCCGTTAGGTCACGTTTGGAACGCTTGGTCAGGATTTCTGTGACTTTTGTACTATATGCCGCTACTCGGTGGACATCTGCGTTCTACATTGCTCTACTACACTCTGTTCGTCCCAGGGGAGGCGTGCATTAGTGGTAGCGGCACGTTAGCTTCAGATAGGTTAAATTACGCTCGTATAGGCTGGTAAAACTTGGTTAGGGTGGCTTTAACTTTCGTGATGCACACCGCTTTTCGGCGGATTTCTGTGCTCTTCAGTGCCCTGATATATTCTGCTTTCCTCCGGGTATGCCAGAAGCAGCAGTCGAGGACGGTTGTGATGAGCTATG
>NW_016923886.1:0-3231 GCF_001483705.2 Eufriesea mexicana
GATGAATATTCTAGAACACAGCAGACCGCAGTAATCCACCGCACTGCAGTGTACAGCGCAAGTGTCAAAGATATTCTAACCTAACCTGTCTAAACCCAACCTAACCGAACGAAGAATAACTGAGCATTACGTGCCCTGGCCACTGTTGCTGGCCCCCCGGAAACAAGCAGAACATACTAGTGCACAGTATAGCTCGGAAGTCTAACGAATAGCAGTGCATAGAGCAAAAGTTAAAGCCACCCATTCATAACATATCCAATCGTAACATAACCGAACGTAATATATACAAATGTAACGTGCCAAAACCACCATCGCTGCCCCCCAAAGCCAAGCAGAGCATATTAGGGAGCAGTAGAGCGCAGAAATCCGCCGCAAAGCAGTGCATAGACAAAAGACATATCTATCCCATTATAACGCAACCAAACCTTACCTAACCAAACGTAACATAGCTCAACCTAACGTACCGCGACCACTATTCCTGGCGTCTTGGAGACAAGCAGAGTGTGACAGCGCACAATGGGGCGCAGCGGTCCATAGAATTGCAGAGCGCGGCAGAAAAGTCATAAATTTCCCAGGCTAACCAAACACAGCCTAGCATTACCAAACGTAACCAAGCTGAACCTAACGTGCCGCCACCACTATTGCTGGCTCCCACAAAGCCTAGCAGAACATATTAGTGGACAGTAGAGTGTAGAAATCCATCGGATCGCAGCGTACCGCAGAAAATTCACACATATCCGAACCTAACCCTATCTAACGGAACCTAACCTATCGTAGCCAAGCTCAAAGTAGCGTGCAGCGGCCACTATTGCTGGCGACCCAGGGTCCAGCAGATTTGTGTAGAGCACAATGGAGTGCAGGAATCCATCGTATACCTGTGCACAGCACGAAAGTCCAAGCTGCCCTAACCAATCCTGGCCTAACCTGACAAAACCAAACGTAACGTGACTCAATCTAACGTGCCACGGCCACTATTCCTCGCATCCCGGGAGTCGAGCAGTGTATGGCAGAGCAATGTAGAGCACGGGAATGCACGGAATGGCAGTGTGGAGCAAAAAAGTCAAAGCTACCCTGGCACAGCCTTTGCAAACGTAATACATCCGAACGCAGCCTAACTAAACGTAATGTGCCGTGACCACTATTGCTGCCCTCACGAGAGCCAAGTGGAACATATTAGAGGGCAGTAGAGCGCCGTTATCAATAGAACCGCAGTGCACAGCACATTAGTCGAAGCTACCATATCCTAACATAACCACACATTACATAACAGGATGTAGCTTAGCTCAACCTAAATTGCCGAGACAACTATGGCTTAGCTCCACAGAGCCAAGCCGAAATTAAAGGCGCACAGTAGAGTGCAGTAACCCACCGAGAAGCAGTGTACATCACGTAAGTCGAAGCTATCCAAACATTATCCACATTAGCATAATCTAGACAAGGGTAGCCTAACTCAAGCTGACGAGCCGATACCACCATTACTGTCCACTCCATCGGCGAGCAGATTTTTGCAGAGCAATGTAGGGCGCAGAGACCCAACGCATAGCAGTGTGCAGCATAAAAATCGTAGCTATACTCTCCTATCCTGACCAAACGTAACATAACATGACGTAACCTAACTGAATCTAACTCGCCGAGACCGCTATTGCTGCCATCACCAGAGAAAAGGAGGGCATAAAAGAGCACAGTAGACAGCAGAAATCCACCGAATTGAAGCGTACATTACAGAAGTCTGAAACATCGAATCCTAACCTACCTGAACACAACCTAATCAAACGTAAACTGACTGAACCTGACGCGCCGCAAACACTATTGCTGGCTTTCCCATAGAGGAGCAGAGTATAGTGGAGACCAATAGATCGCAAGAATCCACCGAATAACAGTGTATATCACGAGAACCATATCTATGCACACGTAACCCAAGCAGATAAAGCCTAACCAAACGTAGCCTCACTCAACCGAATGGATCGGCACCGCTATTACTGCCCCCCCCCCCCGAGAGCAGGGGAGGCTATAGTAGGGCAATGCAGGGTGAAGAAATCCTCCGAATAGCAGTCTATAGCACAAAGGTCAATGCTATCCTTTTTTCTTTCTCTTTTTTTCACGTGGGGGAAATCTTCCAAAGACACCCGGCCCCCTAAGGGGAGGGGACGGGGTTATGTGGCATTTTCGCCTACTAAAACCCCCACAAAGGCCAGCCCTTCACATTTCGGTGCGCCCTGGACTTCGCGGCGACGCCATTGCCAGGACGCCGCACGACGAAACCGCAGTTCCCTCCCGGCGCGACAGGAAATCGCACCCGAAACTATCATGTCCATGCACGCGAGACGGGTCGTTTACAGGCACACACACACACACTCACACGCACACAACTCTCATACCACCGCACCGCAACGCAGGCATACCCTGCGGACGCCGCGCGAACATCACGCGACGCCGCGCGCCCGGACCACTGTCTCTCGTACTGACCGGCCCCGCACGTCAGCTCGTGGTCACCCTGACCTATGTTACAACGAGAGAGAGAGAGACGGTCTCCCCGGCCGTAGGTACATAGTCGCTCACGAAGGCGGAGGTCTAACGCGTTAACACATCCGGCAGTGCTTGCACCCTACGCCGCCCTACGCGCGAGGAGCACGCGCTACGCTCGCGTGCTCTCTCCGCGGCCTCCTTCTGTAGCATGACGGCCTCGCAGAAGGAGGCCACCGCACGCCACGCACCTAAGCCCTCCGTCATCCGCGCCACAACGACTGAGAGTAAAGGGTCCCGACCCACCACGCGACACAGTACCCGGCTCTCGCGAGCCCGCGCTTGACATTCCTCCAGCGTGTGATGCGCCGTGTCCCGCCCTTCCTCGCAGTGATGACACTGCGTCTCACGTTCCCGTCAGATACGACACAGGTACTCCCCGAAGCACCCGTGCCCGGTTAGCACATGTGCCAGGCGGAATGTGTGACGGCTGCCGCTGCGCCCCAATGCATCCAACATGGGGAGCACAGCCACGAACGCCCGGTGCCGCCGGCTGCCCGGCTTCCGCAGCCGAGCTCGCCAGGCGGTCATCAAGGACTGTCGAACCCATCGCCTCAACGAAACGGCCACTTCTTCGGGAGCACCGCCGCCGCCAGCGTGTAGGAGATCCTGGATACGGGCCTACCCCACCGCTTGCAGTTCGAACGGCGGGACACCCGTTAGGACCATCGCCGCCTCTTGGGATGTCGTGCGGTAACCGCGCACGAC
>NW_016923886.1:7463-9210 GCF_001483705.2 Eufriesea mexicana
CCCCTACCTCGACCACGAAGTTCCCCACGCGCATCAGGGACTTTGGCGGCTTCCCGTGGTGCCGATGGCAAAACCACATTGCCTCTGTCTTCTCGGGGGAGATACACAGACCTAGTCGCTGGATGCTGTTCGCGACGAGGGCCACGCCGCTTTCCGCGCGCAGCGTGGCCTCTACCCAACTCGACCCGGCGGCCATCACCAGCGTGTCGTCCGCGTAACACTTCAGGCTCAAGCCGCGGGGGAGGGGAGTGCGCAAAACGGCGTCGTACGCGAGGTCCCAGAGGATCGGCCCGAGTACCGATCCCTGTGGAACCCCGCAGTCCGTCGCCCGTACAACGGTTGAGTATCGTCCGGAATACTGGATCGATCGCTCCGCCAGATATCCGCCGATCAATGCCATCATGTTTTTGGGAACCCTGTGGTACAACAGGGCACACCGGATGGCGGCCCAGGGCAGGGTGTTGAAGGAGTTGGCGATATCCACACCAACCGCCAGCACCACTCCGCCACGGTCGACGGCAGCCTCCGACATGGTACGAACGCGCTTGATCGCGTGGATGGTCGACCGACCATGCCGGAATCCGTACTGGATGACGCTGAGATCGGGACACACGTCGGTTAAACGCTCTCGGAGGCGGGCTGCTAGAACTCGCTCGAAGAGCTTTCCCGCCTCGTCGAGCAGGCATATCGGCCGGTATGCCTTCGGTGAGTTCGGCGGTTTCCCTAGTTTCGGGATCAGTACGACCCTCGCTCTCTTCCAACATGCCGGGAAGCGACCGGTCCTGAGGCAGCTGTCGAGCAGCCCTCGCACACGGTCACCCCACGCTTCCAGAGCCAGAACAAAGGCTCGGCCTGGGATGCCGTCCGGTCCGCGGGCGGTGCTACTCGCCCCCATCCTAACGACCGCACGGCCCAACTCCTCGCGTGAGACCCCCAGCTCGTCGGACCAACTCTATGCCGTCCTAACATATCCAAACGTAATATAAAGGAACGTATCCTAACCTTACCTAGCGTGCCGAGACCACTCTTGCTGGACACCTCAGAGAAAAGCAGAATGTACTGGAGCAGAGCAAAGTGCAGAAAGCCACAATATTGCAGTGTATAGCACAAGAGAGAATGAATCCCTAACCCAACTTGTGCTAGCCTTACCTATCCAATCGTAGACTGACTTATAATTGCATGCAGAGTCCACTATTGCTGACTTGCCCATCGCCATGCAGAACATCTTAGAGCAGTGTAGAGCGCAGAAATTCATAGAATCGCAGTGCATAGCACAATAGTCGAAGTTACCCAGTTCTAACATTGCCGTATGTAACATTACCGAACAATGGATAACTCAAACTAACGTGCCGAGGCCACTATTGCTTTCCTCCCCAGGGTCGAGCATAATATTCTAGAGCACAGTAGAGCGCTGACATCGGCCGAATAGCAGTGTGTGGCACAAAGGACAGAGCTATCACCGCCATACATAGCCAATCGTAATAAAAGCAAAACATAACATAACGCAATATAACGAGCCGCGACCACTATTTCTGGACCCCCAGGGCCAAGCAGAGTATAGTCGATCACAGTAGAGAGTAGAAATCCACCGAATATCAGTGTATACCGGGCAGGTCAAATCATTCTGTACCTAACCCAAACAAACCTAGCGTAGCCAAACGTAGCCAAATTCGAAATAACGTGCCGCGGCCAATATTGCTGGACACCTATGTCCAATCAGAATATGGTATGGCACGGTAGAGCGCAG
>NW_016923886.1:9259-12649 GCF_001483705.2 Eufriesea mexicana
TCCTAACCTAACCAAGCGTAACATAACCAAGAGCAACATAATACAACCTGTCGTGCCTGGATCACTATTTCAGGTCTTCCCAGTTCCAAGCGGAACATATTAGAGGAGAGCAGAGAGCAGAAACCCATAGGACCGCAGTGTGCAGCAGAAAAGTCGATGCTACCCAAACCTAACCATGGCAAACATAACCTATCCAAACGCAGCCTATGCTAACTTTACTTGTCGAGACCACGATTACCGGCCTCCCCAGATGCAACCAGAACATCGGAGAGCACAGTAGAGCGCAGAAATCCGTCGCATTTTAGTGTACAGCACAAACGTCAAAGATATCCTATCCTAACCAACACAAACCTAACATTACCAAACGTATCCTATGATTAGATGACGCGACGCGGCCACAGTTTCTGACCTCTCCAGGGCAAAGCAGAGCATATTAGATCACAGTTGTGAGCAGAAATCCACCGAGTTTCAGCTTACAGCGCAAAAGTCTATGTAGTCCTAGCTTAACATATCCAAACGTAAAATAACGGAAACTAGCGTGCCTAGAACTCTATTGCTGACCTTCGCAATAGATAATCATATACTCTGAATAATCAGAATATACCAGAGACCAGTAGAGCGCAGAAGTCCGACGCATTTCAGTGTAAAGCACGAAAGTCGAAGAAACCCTAATCCAACCTGACCTAACGAAAACTAACCGGACATAGCCTAACATAACATTATGTGCCGACACCACCACTGCTATCCTTCCCAGAGATAAGCTGAATATGCTAGACCACAGTAGAGCGCAGAATTCCGCCGAACGGTAGTGTGTAGCGCAAATGTCAAAGCTTTCCGAACGTAACCCGTACGAACGTAACCTAACCAGACGTAGTGTAAAACAACCTAACGTGCCGAGGCCACTATTGCTGGCCACCTCAAAGCTAAGCAGGGCATACAAGAGTACAGTAGAGCGCAGAAGTCCACCCCATAGCAGTGTATAGCACAAAAGTCAAATCTACCCTCTCCAAGCCTATTCAAACGTAATATAAACAAACGTAGCGTAACTCAACCTAACGTGCCGAGACCACAATTACTGTCCTCCCCATAGTCGAGCAGAGTATGGCAGAGCACAGTAGAGCGCAGAAATTCACCGAATAACAGAGTATATCACAAAACTCGGAGCTAACCAAACCAAACACAGACATACGTAACCTAACCAGATGTAGCGTATCTCCTTCCTAACATCTCGAGGCTACCATTTCTGTCCTCATCAGTATCAAAGAGAACATACCAGAGCATAGCTGAGCGCACGAATCCACCGAATAGCAGTGCATATCACGAAAGTCAAAGCTATGCGGACATAACCCAGGCCATCATGACCTAACCAAACTTAGCCTAACTCAACCTAACGCGCCGAGAGAACTACAACTGGCCTCCCCAAAGTCGAAGAGGATATAGTAAGGCTATACACAGCGTAAAAATCCACCGAACAGCGGTGTGCAGCGAAGAAGTCAAAGTCCTCCTAACGAAAAGTAGCCAATCGTGGCCTAACCAAACGTAATGTAGCTAAATCTAACGTGCGGCGACCACTACTGCTGGCCTCCCGAGCGTAGAGCAGAGCATAGTGGAGCAATTTGGAGCGCAGAAATCTTTGGAATAGATGTGCATAGTACAGTAGTCATAGCCGCTCTACCCTAACCTAACCAAACGTAACATAGCTAAACGTAAACAAACCTACCCTAACGTGCCGCCACCACAATTGCTGGGCTCCCAAAAGCCTGACCGTACATACTAGAGGAGAGTAGAGTGCAGAAATCCATAGAATCATAGTGTACAACAGAAAAGTCGATGACACCCAAACCTAACAGATAGCCCAACCTGACATAGAAAACTTAACATAACGTGCCGCGGCCAATATTGCTGGCATCCACGGGTACCAGCAGAACATATTAGAGCACAGTATAGCGCCGAAGTCCACCGAATAGCAGTGTATAGCAAAGAAGTTAAAGATTCCCTCTCGAAACCTAACCAATTGTAAAAATACCACACGTAAGCGAACTCAACCTAACGTTCCGAGACCACTATAGCTGGCCTCCCCAGAGCCAAGTAGGTTATGCTGGACCACAGTTGGTCGCAGAAAGCCGCCAAATAGCAGCGTACAGCACAAAAGTCAAAGGTATCCTGTACAAACATAACCAAACCTAACCAAACCAAACGTAACGACGGCGCACAGCAGTGCGCAAAAGCCCATAGAGGAGCAGTGTGTAGCACGGAAGTCAAAGATATCCTAACTAGACACAACGTAACCTATCCTAACTAAATGTAGTCTAACTAAACCTAACGTGCGGCGACCACTATTGATGCCATCCCGAGAGTCGGGCAGAGTATAGTAGTGAAATTTAGAGTGCAGAAATCTACCGATTAGTATTGTATAATACAAACGTCAAATCTACCCTACCCCAACATAGCCAAACTTAACATAGCCGAAAGCAACTTAGCACATATTCTCGAGCCCAGGCCAATACTGCTGGCGTCCCCATAGCTCAGCAGAATATACTAGAGCACAGCAGAGCGCAGGAATCCAGCGATTAGCAGTGTATAGCACAAAAGTCAAAGCAATCCCCTCCTACCTAATCCAAACAAAGTATAACGAAACGCAACCTAACATAACCTAACGTGCCGAGACCACTATTTGCTGGCTTCCCCAGAGCTAAGCAGAATGTACTAGAGCATAGTAGGGCGCAGAAGGCCACCAAATAGCAGCGCATAGCATCAAAGTCAAAGGTACCCTAAACTAACGTCTCCTGACCTATCCTAGCAAAATGTAGAATATCTAAACGTAGCGAGCCGAACCCTCTATTGGTGGCCTCCACAGAGCATAGCAGAACATATTGGTGCACAGTAAATCGCAGGAAATCACCGAATTGCAGTGCATAACGCAAAAGTGAAAGCCGCCCTAACCGAACGTAGCCAAACCAAACCAAACCAAACGTAACATAACTCAACCTATCGTGCCCAGCCCACTGCTCCTGGCGTCCCCAGAGACAAGCAGATGCTAGTACAGCAATGCAGAGAGCATATATCGACCGAGTAGCAGTGTACAGCACAAGAGTGGAAGCCACCCTAACCGAACCGGATCTAATCTAACCTAACCAAATGCAACCTATCTCAAACAAACGTGCCACGAACGGTATTGTTGACTTCCGCAGATTCACACAGACGCTAGTGGAGCAACGCAATGCACAGATGTCGGCCGAAAAACAGTGTGTAGCACAAAAGACATAGTTATCCTAACCAAACGTATCCAAGCCTAGCAAAGCCAACCGTGACATAGCTGAACCTAGCGCGTCGAGTCCAACATTGCTGTCCTACACAGAGCCTAGCAGAACATACTAGAGCACACAAGAG
>NW_016923886.1:15447-19901 GCF_001483705.2 Eufriesea mexicana
TTCCTGGCTTCCCGGTGACAAGAAGAGTGTGACAGCGCACAATAGGGCGTAGGAGCCCATGGAATTGCAGTACGTTGCACAAAAGTCATTGCTATACCAGCCTAGGCCAACATAGCCTAACACAACCAAACGTAATATAACAGAACCAAACGTGTCGGGACTACTGTTGCTGACATCCCCAGGGTCCTGCGAACATATTAGAGGAGGGTAGGGCGGAGAAATCGATAGAATCGTAGTGTATAGGAGAAAAATCAGAGCTATCGAAACCTCACCCATGGCAACATAGTCTAACCGTACGTAACATAATCCAATCTAACATGCCGCGGCCGCTAATTCTTGCCTTCCTGAAGTAAAGCAGAGCATATTAGAGCGTAGTAGAGCGGGGAAGTCCACCGAAAAGCAGTATGTCGCACAAAGGCATAGGTACCCTTTCCAAACATAGCCAAACGTAACACTACCGAACGCAACCAAGCTCAGCCTAACGAACTCCTCCACAGAGACAAGCAGCTCATATTAGGGGAATGTAGGGCGCAGAAATCCGTAGGAACGAAGCGTAAAGCAGAAAAGTCAAAGATATCCGAGGCTAACCCAAGCTAACATAACCCAACATGTCGTAGACAAACACAAAGTAACGTGTCGCGACCGCTACCGCTGGCCCCCAGGTTCTAGTAGATCAGGGTAGAGGAATCTTAAGCGCAGGAATCCACCGAATATCTGTCTACAGCACGACAGTCGAAGCTACCCTAGCCAAACCAAACCTAGCCTAACATAAGCAAACGCAGCATAAATAAACCGAAAGTGCCGAGGCCAGTATTTCTGGCCTCCCCAGAGCCAAGCAGACCAGCTTAGATGAGGGTAGAAGGCAGAAACCCATAGAATCGCAGTGTATATCAGAAAAGTCGAAGCTACACAATCCTATCCCAAACAAATGTAACATAACCGAGCGAAGCCACCTCAATATAACGAGACGCGTCTACTATTGCTGTACGCCCCAGGGCAGAGCAGAAGACAGTAGAAGGCAGTAGTGCGCAGTAGTGGACAGAATCACGGTGCTTGCCACGATAGTCAACGATACACTAACATAACGCGAACAAACGTAACGTAACCAAATGTAGCTTAACACAACCTAACGTGCCAAGACCACTATTACTGGCCTCCCCAAAGGCAAGCAGAGCATACTAGTGCACAGTGGACAGCAGAAGACCAACGAATAGCCGTGTATAGCGCAAAGGCCGAAGGCACCATAGACAAACCTAACCCAACCTGGCCAAACCAAACATAACCTAACCAAGCGTATCGTGTCGCGACCTCTATTGCTAGCCACCATAATGTCAAGCAGAGTATAGTAGATCAGTGTAGAGCGCATAAATCCACCGATTTGCAGTGTCTGGCTCAAAAGTCAAAGTTATCCTATCCTAACCTAACCAAACGTGACAAAGACAAACGCAGCAAAATCCAAACTAATGTACCTGTGCCACTATTGCTTGCCACACCAGTGCCATGTAGGACATACCAGAGCAGAGTAGAGCGCAGAAATCCGACGAATTGCAGTGTATACCACGAAAGTCGAAGCTGTGCGAACATAATCCAAACTAACATAACATAGCCAAACTTAACATATCTCAACCTAACGCGTCGCGGCCACCATTACTGGCCTACCCAGAGACAATCGGAGCAGGCCAGGGCACAGTAGAGCGCAGAAATCCGCCGAGAAGCAATGTATACCACAAAAGTCAAAGCTACCCTATCCTAACCTAACAAAACGTAACACAACCGAACGTAGCACATCTCAACCTAACGTGCCTGGACCACTATTGCTGGCATCCCCAGGGTCGAGCAGATTATGGTATGCCAATGTAGAGCGTAGGAATCCGCCGAATACTAGCGTATAACACAAGGGTAAGGGCTAACATATCCGAACATATCCAAACGCAATAGAGCCAGCTGTATCCTAACTTAACCTAACGTACCGAGACCAATAATGCTGGAATCCCCAGACCCATGCAGAATATGCTATGGCGCAGTAGAGCGCAGATAGCCACCATATAGCAGCGTATAGCGCAAAAGACAAATCTATCCAATCGTAACCGGACCATAAGTGACGTAACCAAACGTAATAGAACTCATCATGACGTGCCGAGTCCAGTATTGCTGCCCGCCCTTGAGCCAAGCAGAACATATTAGAGGAGAGTAGAGCGCAGAAATCCATAAGATTGCGGTGCACAGCACAGAAGTCGATGCTACCCTTTCATAATATAACCAAACGTAGCACAGCGGAACGTAGCATAGTCGTACCTAACGGGCCGAGTCCACTATTGCTGGTCTCCCCATTGCCAAGCAGAAAATGTCGGAGGAAAGTGGAACGCAGTGGCTACATAGTGGCCATGTATGGCAGAAAGGTCGAAGCTATGCAAACCTAGCCCATGCTAACGTAACCTAACCGAACGTAACGTAACTCAGCCTAGAGTGCCGAGACCACTATTTCTTCCCCCTCCAAACCTAAGCAGAATATATTAGAGCAAAGTTGAACGCAGCAATAATTCGCATTGCATTGCATGGCACAGAAGTACAAAGACAACCTAACTTAACACAAGCTAACGTAACCTAACCTGACACAAACAAGGTCAACCTAGCGTGCCGCGACCACTATTTCCGGCGTCCCCGGAAACAAGCAGTGCGTGACAGCGCACAGTAGAGCGCAGAAGCCCAGGGAATAGCAGCGTGTAGCACAGAAGACAAAGCTATCCCAAACTAATCAGACATAACCTAACCTAACCGAACGCAATCGTACGCAGCCTAACGTGCCGCGACCACTGTATCTGGCCACCACAGTGCGAAACATAGAATATTAGTTAGCAGCAGAGGGCAGAAATCCATCGAAGAGCAAAGTATAGAAGAACAGTCAAAGCCATCTTTCCCACACCAGACATAACCTAGCGTAACAACACGCAGAATAACTAAACCTAACGAGACGAGACCTCTATTGCAGGCCTAGCCAGAGCCAGCTATCCTCCCCTGACCTAGCCAAACGTAACATAACCATACGAAACGTACCTCAGCCTAACGTGCCGACACTACCGCAGCTGGCATGAACACAGCGAAGCAGAATATACCATAGCTCAGTGGAGATTAGAAATCGGCCGAATAGCAGTGCGTAGCACAGATGTCAAAGCCGTCCTAACCAAACATATCCTAATCTAACTAAACCAAACGTAGCATAGATGAACCAAGCGCGCCGCGACCACTATTGCTGGTCACCCCTGACACAATCAGCAGATATTAGGGCACAGTAGAGCGCAGACATCCACCGAACAGCTGTGCACGGCACAAAAGTCAAAGCCATCCGAACCAAACCAATCCTAACGTAACCTACGCAAACGTAAACTAACACAACCTATCGTACGGCGGCCGCCAATGCTGGCCTTCTCACAGTCGAGTATAGTAAAGTAGAGCAACGAAGAGCACCGATATCCTCCGAATCGCAGTTTACAGCACATACGACAAAGTTCTCCTATCGTATACTTACCAAGCGCAACCAAACGTAGCTCAGGAAAATCTAACGTGCCTAGACCAACATTCCTGGCCTCCCCGACGCCAAGCAGAACGTATTAGTGGAGAGTGGAGCGCAGAAATCAATAGAATGGGAGTGAATATCCGAAAGGTCAAAGATATTCAAACCTAACCCATGCTAACATAACGTAACCGAGCGTAACGTAGCTATACCTAACGTGCCTAGACCACATTTTCTGGCCACCACAGAGCCAAGCATGGCATACTGGAGCAAAGTAGAGCGCAGAAATTCAACGTATTGGGGTGTAAAGCACAAAAGTCAAGGCTGCCCTATCCAAACCATACCAAACGTGAACCAAACGAATACGGCATAACTAAATCCAACGTGCCGAGATAACTATTTCCGGCATCCCCAGAGCCAAGCTGAAGATATTAAATCATGGTATGGAGCAGAAATCCACCTAATAGCAGACAATGGCACTAAATTAGAAGCAATACTATCCTAACTTAGCCAACCGCAGCATTGCCAGGCGTAACCTAACTCAACCTAACGTGCCGCGACCAGTATTGCTGGCCTACACAAGGTCGAGCAGAAAACGTTACTGGAGAGTAGAACGCAGAAAGCCATACAATCGCAGTGTATATCAGAAAAGTCAAAGCTACCCAAGTATGACCAAGACCAGCAGAACATAAACAAGCATAGCCTATATCACACTAACGTGCCGAGACCGCTATTGCTGCCCTCCCCACAGCAAAGCAGGTCATACTAAAGCACAGAAGAGCGCAGAAATCCAACGAACAGCAGCGTACAGCACAAATTTGGAGATATCCTAACCAAACTTAGCCTAACCCAACCTAACCGAAAATAACCAGATTAAACATAACGTGCCGAGATCACTATTGCTTGCCCTCCCAGGGGCAAGCTGAAAATATTAGGGTCCTGT
>NW_016923886.1:19923-23058 GCF_001483705.2 Eufriesea mexicana
CATACCACAGCACTAGAGACGAAGCAATCCCCTCTTAAGGTAACCAATGTTAACATGATCAAACGTAACCTAACTGAAGCTAACGAGCTGCCACCACCATTTCTGGCCTCCCCAGATTCAAGCAGAACAAATTAGTGTAGAGTAGAGCGCAGAAATCCATATAATCGCTGATTATATCAGAAGAGTCAAAGCCACCCAAACGCCATCCAAACAAACAGAACATAACCAAGCATAGACTAACTACAGCTAATGTGCCGATACCAATAATGCTGGCCTCCCCACAGCCAGGCAGAATTTACAAGTGCACAGTAGAGCGCAGGAATCCACCGCAATGCAGTGTGTAGCACAATAGTTGAAGCCATCACTTCCTAATTTCACCCATCGTAACGCAACCGAACGTAACCTAACACAGGGTATCATGCCGAGACAACTATGGCTGTCCTCCCCAATGCCATGCAGAGAATCTTAGAGCGCAATAGAGCGCATAAATCGGCCGCATAGGGGTGCAAAGGCAAAACTCAAAGTTACTCATATTAAGCTAACCAAACCTTACCTAACCAAGCGTAACATAACTCAACCTATACATGCCGCCACCACTACTCCTCTCGACCCCGGAGGCAAGCAGATGGAGATAACGCACAATATGGCACAGGAGACCATAGAATTGCAGTGCGCAGTACAAAAGTCATAGCTACCCCAGCCTACCCCAGCAAAGCCTAACACAACGAAACGTAGTCTAACTAATACTAACGTGCCGCGAACACATTTGCTGGCTTCCCCAGAGCCAAGCAGAACATATTAGAGGAGCGTAGGGTGCAGAAATATATAGGACTGCAGTGTGCAGCAGAAAGGCCAAAGATATCCGAACCTAAACCAAACTAAGGTAACCTAACATATCGTAGAAAGACTCAACCTAGCGTGTCGGGGCCACTATTGCTCGCAACAACAGAGTCGAGCAGGGTATGGCAGTGCAATGTAGAGCGCAGAAATCCACCAAATGGCAGTGTATAGCACAAAAGTCTATGATATCCTGACCTAACGTGGCATAACCTAACCTAACCAAACGTAGCATAACCCAATATAACTAGCCTCGACTGCTATTGGTGGCCTTCCAAGAGCCAAGCAGAGCATACTAGTGCTCATTTGAACGCAGGAATACACCGAAAAACAGTGAATAGCACAAATGACGAAGTTGCCTATACTAAACTGGTCAAACCTAACATATCCGAACGTGGCCTAACTCAACCTAACATGACGAGGCAACTATTGATGGCCTCCACAGAGACAATCACAGTATTCAAGAGCACAGTAGTGCGTAGATATTAGCCACCTTGCAGTGAATAGCACAAAGCCGTATAAATCGTAACCTAACCTAACAAAACGCAGAGTACCTCCAAATAACGTGCCGCGACCACTGCTGCTGGCTTCCCCAGAGTCCAGCAGCATATAGTAGAACACAGTAAGTAACAGATATCCACCGAATAATAGTGTAAAGTACGAAAGTCAAAGCTAGCCTAACCAAACTTTACCTACCGTAACCAAGCCATGCGTAACCTAACCCAAACAAACCTGCTGCGACCACTATTGCTGTCCTCCCCACAGCGAAGCAGAACACAATACAGCGCAGTAGAGCGCAGATATCAATCGTACAGCAGTGTACAGTACAAAAGTCAAAGCTATCCTCTCCTAACCTGACCAAACGTGAGATCACTGAACATAACTTACCTCAATATAACGTGCCGAGATCACTATCGCTTGCCTTCCCAGAGCCAAGGGCAGTGTTCTAGAGCACAGTAGAGAGCAGCAATCATACGCAATGCAGTGCAAGGCACGAAAGTCTGGGCTAACCAAACCGAACCCAAAGTAACGTAACACAACCAAAAGTGGCATATCCCAAACTAACGTGCCGAGATTACTATTGCAAGCCTCCCAGAAAGAAGCAGAGGAAGATAGAGCACAGAAGAGCACAGAAATCCGCCGGGTAGCGGTGTATAGCACAAAAGTCGAAACAATCCTATCCTAATCTAACCAAACGTAACCTTACCCAACGTAGCCTAACTAAGCCTAACGTGCCCAGACCACAATTGCTGTCCTCTCCAGCGCCAAGCAGAGCATATTCGAGCACAGTAGGGCGCACAAGTCCACCGAATACCTGTCTAGATCACAAAAGTCGAAGCTGTCCTATCCTAAGCTAGCGAAACGTAACATAAGCAGACGTAACGTAGCACAACATGACGTACCACAACCGCTATTGCCGGCCTCGCTTGTACTGGGCAGAGTAGAGTAGAGTAACGTAGAACGCTGAAATCGTTCAAATATGAGTGTATAGCACAATAGTCAGAGCCACCCTGTTCAAACTTTGCCTAAGCCAATCTAGCCGAACACACCCTATCTCAAACAAAGGTGCCGCGAATGCTACTGCTGGCCTCCCCACAGACAAGCAGATGTTAGTAGAGCAGTACAGAGCGCATATATCAACAGAAAAGCAGTGTATACCACAAAAATCAAAGCTATCTTATCCTAACCTAGCCATACTTAACGTACCGTGCGCATCCTAACACATCCTAACGTGCCGAGATCGCTACTATTGTCCTCCACGGAGCCAAGCAGAACATATTAGGGGAGAGTAGAGCGCAGGAGTCCTCAGAATCGCTGTGCATAGCACAATTGTCGAAGCTACCGTATTGAAACGTAGCCAAACCTAACAGAACCGAACGTAGATGAACTCAACCTAAAGTGCCGAGTTCACTATTGTTTGCCTTCCCAGAGCCAAGCAGAATATACGAGAGGGCAGTAAAGCGCGGTAATGCACCGCACTGCAGTGTGTGGCACATAAGTCAAGGATATCCTGACCCAACTTTTCCTAACCTAGCCAAGGCAAACGTAACATATCTCAACCAAACTTGCCACGAATGTTATTTCTGGCCACCACAGAGCGAAGCAGAACATACTGAAGCACGCTAGAGCGCAGAAGTCCACCGAATAGCAGTGTAAAGCACAAATGTCCAAGCTACTCTGTCCTAACCTAACCAAACGTAACGTAAGCTAGCATAGCCAAACTCAAACTAACGTGCCGAGACCACTACTCCTGGCCTCTCCAAAGCCAAGCAGAATACAGTAGAGCACAGTGGATCG
>NW_016923886.1:23086-72988 GCF_001483705.2 Eufriesea mexicana
CAAAGCTATACGTACCAAACTTAACCGGACCTAACCAAGCCGAACGTAAACTAACACAAACTGACGTGGCACGACCACTAATGCTCGCCACCCCATAGTCGAGCAGAATATAGTAGAGCAATGTAGAGATAAGAAATCCTCCGTATATCAGTTTATGGCACAAAAGTCAATGGTACCCAGTCCATACCAGACATTACCTAACCTAACCAATCGTAGCACAACAAGACCTTACGTGCCGAGACCACTATTTCTGGACTACCCAGATCCAGGAAGAATAAACTAGGGTGCAGCAGGGCGCAGAAATCCAACGCAATGCAGTGAAGAGCACAAAAGTCGGAGATACCCTAACCCAACCTGACCAAACATAACCTAAGTGTACGTAGCATAACTTAACGTAAGGTGCCACGACCACTGCTGCTGGCCCCACAATGCGAAGTATAAAATGTTAGACCACAGTAGATCACAGTAAACCACCACACAGTAGTGTACAGTACGGAGGTCGTAGCTATTCTAACCAAACTTGGCCTAGTCTAACCAAACCACATGTAACCTACCCCAAGCTAACGTGTCACTGCCACTATTACTCGCCTCCCCAGAGTCGAGCGAAGTATAGTAGAGCAACATAGACCCCAGGAATCCACCGTATAGCAGTGTACAGCACAAACGTCAAAGAAATCCTAACCAAGCCGTTCTAACCTAACCAAACGAACCGAAACCCAACTCAAACTAACGTGCCGTGACCACCAATACTAGCCACATCAGAGTCGAGCAGGACATATTGGAGCACAGTAGAGGTCAATAGCCCACCGTATAGCAGTTTACAGCGCTGAAGTCTAATCCACTCTGTCCTAACTTTGCCGAACGTAACAAAACGCAAACGTAGTCAAGATAACCCAAAAGGGCCGAAGCTACTGTTGCTGTCCTCCACAGATCCAAGCAGAATATACTGGAGCACAGCAGAGCGCAGAAAGCCACCGCACTGCTGTGTACAGCACAGAAGTCGGACATATCCTGACGTAAGCTGTCCTAACCTGACATTTCGAAACGTAGTGTAACACAACTTAACGTGACGAGACCACCATTGCTGCCCTTCTCAGAGCGAAGCAGAGCATATTAGAGCACGGCAGAGCGCGGAAATCCACCGAAGAGCAGCGTATAGCACATGAGGCGTAGCTATCCTACCCTAACCTAACCAATCGCAACGTAACCAAATGTAAGCTAACAGAGCATATCGTGACGCGAACGCTATCTCTGGACTCCCCAGAGCCAAGCAGAATATAACACAGGAGAGTAGAGCGCAGAAATCCATAGAATCGTACTGAAAAGCAGAAAAATCATAGCTATCCAAAACTAATCCACACTGACAGGACATAGCTAGGGGTAGACTAACTCAACATAACGTGCCGCGACCACTATTTCTGGCCGCGCTGGAGCCAAGCGGAAAATATTAGAGAACGGTAGAGCGCTGAAATCCACCGAAAGCTGCGTATAGCGAAATGCCAGAGCTATCCTATCCTATTCTAACCAACCGTAACCTAACGAAACCCAACCTAACTACATCTAACCTGCAGCGACCGCTACTGCTGTCCTCCACTTAGCCGATCAAAACATAGTGAAGGAGAGTAGTTTTCAGAAATCCATATAACCCCAGCGTACGGCAGAAGAGTCAAAGCTATCCATACCTAGCTCAAGCTAGCATAACATAACCGAACGTAGTATAAATGAATATAACATGCCGCGACCAATATTGCTGGCCTCCACAGAGCCAAGCAGAAGATATTAGAGTGCAGTAGAGGGAGGAAATCCACCGAATAGCTATGTGCAGCACAAAAGTCATAGCTATATTTCCCTATCTCATCCAAACCTAACGTAGCCAAACATAAAATATCCCAAACTAACGTGGCGAGACAACAATTTCTGGCCTCCCCAGAGACAAGCAGGTCATATTAGAGTAATGTATAGCGCAGAAATCCACTGAATAGCATTGTCTAGCACAAAAGACGAGGCCCTCCTACCTTAACCTAGCCAAACGTAACATAACCAAACGTAACGTATTTCGACCTAGCGTGCCGAAACCATTACTGCTCCCTCCCCCAGGGCCAGGCTGAGTGTGCTAGAGAAGGGTAGAGCGCGGAAAACCACGAGAATAGCAGTGTACAGCACAAAAGTCAAGGCTATCCTATTATAACTTAACCAATCGTAACATAACCAAACGTGGCGTAAATAAATCTAGCGTGCCGCGACCGCTATTGCTGGCTACGACATGGCCGAGCGGAACATGTTACAGGAGAGTGGAGCACAGAGATGCATACAACCGCAGTGTATAGCAGAAAAGTCAAAGCTATCCGAACCTAACCCGAACAAATATAACCTAACCAAACGTTGCCCTACTCAACGCAACCAGCCCTGACCAGCATTGATGGCCCCCACAGGGCCAAGCGGAATGCCGTAGAGCACGGTAGAGACCAGAAATCAGCCGAACGACGGTGCATGGCAAGAAACTCAATGCTATCCTGACCGAACATATAATAACCTAACCTTACCAAACGTAATCGAACGCTTCCTAACGTGCCGAGGACACTATTGCTGGACTCCCGTGAGCCATGAAGGAAACATTACAGCACAGTAGAGCGGAAAGATCCACCACAACGCAGTGTGTAGCACAAAAGTCAAGGATATCGTAACATAACCTGACATAACACAACCTAACAAAACGTAGCCTAACCAATCATAACGTTTCGAGACCACAATTGCTGGCATCCACAGATCCAAGCAGGGCTTACCAGAGTACAGTAGAGCACAGGAATGCACCGAATAGCAGTGTGTAGCAAAAAAGTCGGAGCTACCCTGACCTAACGCAACATAACCTAACCTAACTGTACGTAACGTAACTCAACCTAACTTGTCGCGACCACAATTTCTGGCCTCCACGGTGCCAAGAATAACATGTTAGAGAATAACATGGCGCAGAAATCGATAGTATAGCAGTGTATAGAAGGAAAGTCGAAGCTACCGTAACCTAACACAAACAAACATAACATACCCGATCGTAGCATAACACAACATAGCGTACCTCCACCACTATTGCTGGCGTCCCCAGAGACATACTGGATACGATGGAGAACAGCAGAGCGCAGAAATCCATAGAGCAAATGTGTGTAGCACAAAGGTCGTATCGGCCCTGACCAAACATAACTCACCTTAACACGTCCGGACGTAACATAACTCAACTTAATGTGCCGCGACCACTATTTCTGGTCACCCCGGAGCCGAGCAGAATATACTAGAGCAATGTGGAGCACAGAAATCGACCGAGGCGCAGCGAACGGCGCTAGATTCGAAGCTGCCCTTACCTTACGTCTCCTAACCTAAATTAACCAAACATAACCAAACTCAAACTTACGTGCCAAGGCCAACATTGCTGCCCTCGCCAGAACCAAGCTGAACGTATTAGGGTAGAGTAGAGCAAATAAATCCATAGAATCGCAGTGAATAGCAGGAAAGTGGAAGCTACCATTTCCTAACCTAACTTTGCGTAGCACAGTCATACGAAATATCGTGCGGGGATAACAATCGCTGCCCCCTCCCAGATCCAAGCGGAATAGGCTATAGCAAAGTGGGGTGCAGAAATCAGCCGCACTGCAACGCATAACAAGGAGGTCAAGAAAATCCTAACCTAACCTGACCTAATCCAACCTAACCAAACGTAGCTTAACTCAAAGTAACGTGACGGGGCCACTGTTGCTGGCCTCCACGGAGACAAGCAGAATATACTATACCACAGCAGGGCGTAGAAATGCACCGTATTGCAGTGTACAGCACAAAAGTCGAAGGTACCCTAACACAGCTTTACCCAACCAAACATGACCAAACGTAGCATAGCCCAAGCTTACGTGCTGAGACCACTATTGCTCGCCACCCCAGAGCCAAGCAGAACATACCAGAGCACAGCAGAGTGCAGAAATCCACCACATAACCGGTGTACAGCTCAAGAGACAAAGCTAAGCCAACCAAGTCGAACCAAACCTGACCTAACCAAACGTAACTTAACTCAAACTATGGTGCCGCGAGCACTATTGCTGGCGTCCCCAGAGAAAAGCAAAGTATGAAAGAGCACAGTGGATCGCAGATGTCCATAGAATAGCAGTGTGTGGCACAAATGTCAAAGCTGTCCATAGCAAACCCAAGCTAGCATAATAAAGCCAATCGTAACATATGCCAAAGTAACGTGCCGCGGCCTCAATTGCTGACATACCCGGAGAAAAGCAGAGCATATTAGAGCACAGTACATCACAGAATTACATGGAATATCAGTGTATAGCACAAGAGTGAAGGCTATCCTATCCGAGCCTTAAATAATGTAACGTAACCGTACGCAACCTAAGCCATCCTAACGTGCTGGGACCACTATTTCTGCCCTGCACAGGGCCATGCGGAACATAGTGGAGCACAGTAGATAGCAGAAATCAGCCCAACTGCAGTGTATGGCAGAATGTCAAAGCTATCCTAATCTAGCCAGAAATAACCTGAAATAACCAAACGTAATCTAACTCTACCCGACTTACCTATACTACCATTGCTGGCCTCCCGAGAGCCAAGCGGAAAGTACTAGAGGATAGTAGAGCGCAGAAGTCCACCGAACAGTGGCTTTCAGCACATAAGTCAAAGCTATGCTACGCTAACCTAACCAATCGCGACATTGCCAAACGTAAAGTAACTAAGACTTTTGTGCCGCGGTCACTATTGCTGGCATCCCTATCCTATGTTAGGATAGGATAGCTTTGACTTCCTTGGTACACACTGCTATTAGTAGCCTTTCCGCGCTCTAATGTGAGCTAATATGTTCTGATTTGCTCTGGGGTGGCCAGCAATTTTGGTCTCGGCATTATGTTTTGCTATGCTACGTTTTGCTATGTTACGGTCAGTTATAGTAGGAAATGATAGTTTTGACTTCTTTGCTACACACTGCTATTCGGAGCGTTTCTGCGCTCTAATGTGCGCTAGTGTGCTGTGCTTGAATCTGGGGAGGCGAGCAATTGCGGTCTCGGCTTCTTAAGATGAGATAGGCTACGTTAGGTTAGGTTGGGTAAGGAGAGGTTATGTTCGGATATATTCGACTTTTGTGCTAAACACTGCAGTGAGGTTGTTTTCTGCGTCCTACAGTGTTCCAATACTTTCTGTTTGGAACTGTCGAGGCCAGCAATAGCGGTCTCGGCACGTTAGGTTGAGTTCGGCAACGTTCGGTTAGGTTATGTTAGCTTGGGTTGCGATTGGATATCTTTGATTTTTCTACTATACACTGCGATTCAATGGATTTCTGAGCACTACCCTCCTCTAATTTCTTCTGCTCAGCTCTGGGGATGATAGTATTAGTGGTGGCGGCACGTTAGATTTAGTTATGTTACGTTCGGTTATGTTACTGTTTGCTTGGTTAGGAGAGGGTAGCTTTGTTTTTTGTGCTGTACTCTGCTATTCGGCGGATTTCTGCCCCCTACTGTGCCATAGCATGTTCTGCTTGGCTCTGGGAAGTGTAGCAATGGCGATCAAGTCGCGTTAGGTTGAGTTAGTGTACGCTTGGCTATGTTGCGGTTTGTTAAGTTAGGCTACTATAGCTTCGACCCTCGTACTGTACACCCCTATCGGTGGATCTCTGCGCTCTACTGTGCTATGCTATTTTCAGCTTGGCCCTGCGGAGGCCAGAAATAGTGGCCTCGGCACGTTTCGTTGCATTAGGCTACGTTTGGTTAGGTTATGTAATTTGGTGCTGGGTCTGTGTAACTTTTACTTTTCTGCTGTACACTGCTATACTATGGAGTTCTGTGCTCTACTCTCCTCTAATATGTTCAGCTCGGCTATGGGGAGGCCACGAATAGTGGTAGCTGCATGATGGATTGAGTAAGGTTACTTTTGATTATGTTACGATTGTTCAGGTTAGGAGAGGATATCTTTGACTTTTGAGCAGTACACAGCTATTCGGTGCATTTCCGCGATCTACTGTGTTCTGGTGTGTCCTGATTGGCACTGGAGATGCCAGCAACAGTGATCTCTGCACGTTACGTCGAGTTAGGCTACGTGAGGTTGATTTAGGTTAATTCATTTAATGTCTGGATATCTTCCACCTTTTGCAGTACACTGCGATGCGGCCGATTTCTGCGCTTTACTGCTGTCTAGGCTAATCTGCTTGGCTCTTGGGAGACCAGCAATGGTGGTGTCGCCACGTTAGGTTGAATTATGTTACGCTTGGTTACGATACGTTTTGCTAGGCTATGACACGGTGGCTTTGACTACTCCGCTGTACACTGCAATTCTAAGGTTTTCTGCGACCTACATTCCTCTCACATGTTCTGCTTGGATATGAGGAGGGCAGCAATTGTGTTCTTAGCACGTAAGGATGGGATACGTTACGCATGGTTACGTTACGTTTGGTTAGGTTAGGATAGGATAGCCTTGACTTTCGTACCTTGCACTGCTACTCGGTGCATTTCTGCGCTCTACTGAGCTCTAGTGTTCTTTGCTTGTCTCTGGGGAGGCCAGCAATTGTAGTCTTTCGCACGTT
This sequence comes from Eufriesea mexicana, assembly GCF_001483705.2. Taxonomy (NCBI): domain Eukaryota; kingdom Metazoa; phylum Arthropoda; class Insecta; order Hymenoptera; family Apidae; genus Eufriesea; species Eufriesea mexicana. The sequence continues at coordinate 29,643 of NW_016923886.1, forward strand.
AGGTTGAGTACTGTTACGTTTGGTTAGGTTGTGTTTTATTGAGTTCGGTTACGGTAGCTTTATCTTTCTCGGTATACGCTGTTCTTCAGTCGATTTTTGCGCTCTACTGTGCCCTAATATATTCTTCTTGTCCCAGGTGAGCCCAGAAATAGTTGTCGCGGCATATTATGCTGAGTTATGCTGCGTTTGGGTCGGTTACGTTTGTTAGTGTTAAGTTCGGAAATGTTTGACTTTTCTACTATACACTGCGATTCTATGGATTTCTGTGCTCTGCTCGCGTCTACTATGTTCCGCTTGGCTCTGGTTTGGACATCGATAGTGTTCGCGGCACGTTAGATTGAGTCAGGTTACGGTCGGGCAATTTGCGATAGGATAGGTTTGGATAGGACATTATAGACTTTTGTGCTGCACACTGCGATTCTATGGATTTCTCCGCTCTACTCGCCTCTAATATCTCCTGCGTGGCTGTGGGGAGGGAAGCAACATATGTCTGGTCACGTAATGGTGAGTCATGTTACGTTCTGTTGCGTTACGTTTGGTTAGGTTAGGATAGGGTGGCTCTGACTTTTGTGATGTACACTGCTATTCGGTGGATTTCTGTGCTCTAGTCTGCCCTAATATTTTCTGCTTCCTCTGTGGAGGCCAGCAATAGTGGTCTCGACACGTTAGGTTGAGCTATTTTACGTTAGGTTTTGTTCTGTTGGGCCAGTTTCGGTAAGGGTAGCTCTGTCTCCTGCGCTGTACGCTGTTATTCGTTGGACTTCTGAGCTCTACTTTGTTCTACTATATTCTGCTGGCTCTGGGCGGGCAGCGACGGTGATCTCGGCGCTTTGCTTAGGTTAGGTTGCGCTTGGTTAGGTTACGTTTCGTTAGGTGAGGATGGGATGGCTTTTACTTCTGTGTCGTACACTTCTCCTTGGTGCATTTCTGCTCTCTACTCCAATACTTTCTGCTTGTCTCCGGGGAGGCCAACATTAGCAGTCCCGGCGCGTTAGTATGAGTTATGTTACGTTTGGTTATGACTCGTTGGGCCTACCATGGTCAGGGTCGCTGTGATTTTCGTGCTACGCGCCGATATTCGGTTGTTTTCTGCATTCTAATGTGCTCTTCTATATTCTGCTTGTCCCTGGGTGGGCCAGCAATAGTGGTCGCTGCACGTAGAGTTGAGTTTGGCTACGTTTGCTTATGTCACGAGTAGCCATGTTAGGAGAGGATAGCTTTGTATTTTCTGCTACGTGCTACTATACGGAGCATTTCTGCTCTGTAGTGCGTTCTAGTATGTTCTGCTTGCCACTCGTGAGGCAAGCAATGTTGGTATCGGCACGTTATGTTGTGTTAGGCATCGTTTGCTAAGGCTAGATTAGGTCAGGCCATGTTAGGATGTTATCGACATTCGTGGTATAAACCGCAATGCGGCGGATTTCTGCGCTCTACTGTTCTGTGGCACATTCTGATTTGCTCTGGTGAGGCTAGCAATAGTGGTCTCGGTACGTTGGTTTGAGATAGGTTACGTTTGGTTATGTAAAGTTATGCCAGCTTCGGTTTTGTGTAGCTTTAACTTTCCTACTATTCACTGTTTTTCGGTAGGTTCCTGTGCTTTACTGCGCTCTAGTATATTCTGCTTCACTCCGGGGATGCCAGCAATAGTGTCCTCGTCACGTTAGAGTGAGTTCTGTTACGTTCGGATGGGCTAGGTTATTTTAGGGTCGGTCAGAATAGCTTTGTCCTTCGTACTGCACGCGGTTATACGGAGGATTTCTGCTCTCTACTGTGCTCTACTGTATTCTGCTAAGCCCTGCCGAGGCCAGACATAGTGGTCGTTACGCGTTATGTTGGGTTTGGCTGCGTTTGGCTACCTTACGTTTGTCTGCGTTAGGTTCAGATGGCTTTGACTTTTCTGCTCTACACTGCGGTACTATGGATTTCTCAGCACTACTGCCTTCTACTGTGCTCTGCTCGTCTCTGGGAGGCCAGCAGTAACGGTCGCGGCACGTTAGATTGAGTTAGGTTGCGTTTGGCTATGTTACGATTTGTTACGTTAGGATAGGATAGCTTCGACTTTCGTACTATTTATTGTCATTCGGCGGATTTCTGCGCCCCACTGTGTTTCACTATATTCTGCTTAGCCGTGAGTGGCCAGCAATAGTGGACGCGGTACATGTGGTTGAGTGATGTTGCGTTTGGTTATGCTACGACCTGTTAGGTTGGGATAGTGTAGCTTCGTTTCTTGTACTGTACTCTGCTCTTCCGTGGATTTCTGCCCCCTACCGTGTCCTAGTATGTTTTGCTTGTCTCTGGGGAGGCCAGCAATGAGGTTCTCGGGACGCTATGTTGAATTAGGCTACGTTCGGTTAGCTTAGGCTAAGTCAGCTTATGTTTGGGTATCATCGTCTTTTTTGCTACAGAATGCCTTGCGTTCGATTTCTGCGCTCTTCTGTGCTCTAGTACATCCTGCCTGCCTCTGCGGAGGAGAGCAATAGTGTCCTCCGCACGTAAGGATGTTTTAGGTTACTCTCGGTTACGATACGTTTGGTTCGGCCCGGAGAGCGTATCTTCGACTTTTATGCTATACTCTGCGATACTATGGATTTCTGAGCACCATTCTCCTCTCATGTGTCCTGCTTGGCTCTCAGGAGGGTAGCAATTGTGGTCTCTTCACGTCAGGTGGAAATCGGTTACGCTTGGTTACGTTACGACGGTTTATGTTAGGATAGGACACCTCTGACTTTTGTGCTGTACACTGCTGTTCGCAGGATTTCTGCGATCTGCTGTGATCTAATATTTCCTGTTTGGCCCTGGGGAGTCCAGCAATAGCGGTCGCGTCACGTTGTTTTGGGTTAGGTTACGTTTGGCTTTGTAAGGTTGGTTACGGTTTGGTTCGGGTACCTTCGTCTTTTCTGCTATACACGGCGATTCTACGGATTTCTGTGCGCTACTCAACCCTATTATGTTCTGCTCGACTCTGGGGAGGCAGGCAATGGTGGTCGCGGCACGATAGATTGTGCAGGTTACTGTTGGTTAAGTTACGATTCGTTAGGTTAGGAAAGGATAGCATAGACTTTCGTGCTGTACACTGCTATTAGGTAGATTTCAGCTCCCTACTGTGGTCTATTACGTTCTGTTTTGCTCTGGGGAGGTCAGCAATAGTAGTCTCGGCAGTCATGTTGGGTCTGGCTGCGTATGGTTATGTTATGTTGGTTTGGATTAGATTCGGATGGCTTTGACTCTTCTGCTTTACACTGCGGTGCTATGGATTTCTCAGCACCACTCCCTTCTACTATGCTGTGCTCGACTCTGGCAGGCCAGCAATAACGGTCGCGGTACGTTAGATTGAGTTAGGCTGCGTTCGGTTATGTTACGATTGGTTAAGTAAGGAAAGGGTAGCTCCACCTTTTGTGCTATGCACCGCCATTCGTTGGATTTCAGCGCTCTACTGTGCTCTAATAGGTTCTGCTTGTCTCTGTGGAGGCCAGCAATGATGTTCGTGTCACGTTTAGTTGAGAAATGTCACTTTTGGATTCGCTAGGTAAGAACAGGTTTGGTTAGGATGGCTTCGACTTTTGTGCTATACGCGGTTATTCGGTGTATTACTGCGCTTCACTGTGCTGCGGTATATTCTGCGGGGCTCTGGGGAGGTCAGCAACATAGGTCTCCTATCATCAGGTTAGATAATTTAGATTTGATTAGGTTAGGTTTGGTCAGGATATATTTGACCCTTGTTCAATACATTGCTGTTTGGTGGCTTCCTGCTCTCTACTGTGCTCCAGTATATTCTGCTTGGCTCTGGGGAGGCCTGCAATAGAGGCACGTTATTGTAGATTAGATTGCGTTTGCTTCTATTGCGTTTGGATAGGTATGGTAAGTATAGCTTTGACTTTTGTGTATACACTTATATTTGGCATATTTCTGCGCCTTACGTTGCTATACTACACTCTGCTCGACTCTGGGCGGATCTGTGCGCTACTCAACCCTATTATGTTCTGCTCGACTCTGGGGAGGCAGGCAATGGTGGTCGCGGCACGATAGATTGTGCAGGTTACTGTTGGTTAAGTTACGATTCGTTAGGTTAGGAAAGGATAGCATAGACTTTCGTGCTGTACACTGCTATTAGGTAGATTTCAGCTCCCTACTGTGGTCTATTACGTTCTGTTTTGCTCTGGGGAGGTCAGCAATAGTAGTCTCGGCAGTCATGTTGGGTCAGGCTGCGTATGGTTATGTTATGTTGGTTTGGATTATATTCGGATGGCTTTGACTCTTCTGCTTTACACTGCGGTGCTATGGATTTCTCAGCACCACTCCCTTCTACTATGCTGTGCTCGACTCTGGCAGGCCAGCAATAACGGTCGCGGTACGTTAGATTGAGTTAGGCTGCGTTCGGTTATGTTACGATTGGTTAAGTAAGGAAAGGGTAGCTCCACCTTTTGTGCTATGCACCGCCATTCGTTGGATTTCAGCGCTCTACTGTGCTCTAATAGGTTCTGCTTGTCTCTGTGGAGGCCAGCAATGATGTTCGTGTCACGTTTAGTTGAGAAATGTCACTTTTGGATTCGCTAGGTAAGAACAGGTTTGGTTAGGATGGCTTCGACTTTTGTGCTATACGCGGTTATTCGGTGTATTACTGCGCTTCACTGTGCTGCGGTATATTCTGCGGGGCTCTGGGGAGGTCAGCAACATAGGTCTCCTATCATCAGGTTAGATAATTTAGATTTGATTAGGTTAGGTTTGGTCAGGATATATTTGACCCTTGTTCAATACATTGCTGTTTGGTGGCTTCCTGCTCTCTACTGTGCTCCAGTATATTCTGCTTGGCTCTGGGGAGGCCTGCAATAGAGGCACGTTATTGTAGATTAGATTGCGTTTGCTTCTATTGCGTTTGGATAGGTATGGTAAGTATAGCTTTGACTTTTGTGTATACACTTATATTTGGCATATTTCTGCGCCTTACGTTGCTATACTACACTCTGCTCGACTCTGGGCGGGCCAGAAATAGTGGTCTCGGGACGTTATGTTGAGTTAAGCTGCGTTTGGCTTCGTTACGTTAGCTTGGGTTGGGACTGGTTAGATGTGACTTTCGTGGTACAAACTGACTTTCGGTAGATTTCTACGCTCTACTGTGCTCTGCTGGAATCTGCTTAGCCGAGGGGATTCCTGCAATAGTGTTCGCGGCACGTTAAGCTGAGTTAGGCTATGTTTGGCTGTGCTCCGTTGGTTTGGGTTCGGCGTGGGTAGCTTAGACTTTTCCGTTGTACATAGCGATTGTATGGATTTCTGCGTTCCCTATCCACTAATATGTACTGCTTGGCTATGTTGATGCCGGCAATCGTGGTCGCGGTACGTTAGGTTTTGATACGCTACGCTTGGTTATACTAAGATTGGGTATGTTAGGAGGTGACAGCTTTGACTATTGTGCTATACACTGACGTTCGGTGGAAAACAACGCTCTAAAGTGCTCCAGCCTGTTCAGCTCGGCACTTTACGTTGAGCTAGTCTCCTTTCTGTTGGGTTAGGTTAGGCAAGGTTTATTTAGGATAGCTTTCACTTATGTGCGATGCACTGCAATTCGGTGGATTTCTGTGCTGTACTAGGCTCTAGTATGTTCTGCTTTTCTCTGTGGAGGGCAGCAGTACTGGTATCGCCACGTTAGGTTGTGATAGATTACATTATGTTGTGTCACGTTTGGTTATGTTAGGATAAGGAAGCTTTGACTTTTACTCTATGCACTGCTATTCGGTGTGTTTCTGCTCTCCGGTCTGCTCCAATATGCTTTCTTTGGCCTTGGGCAGGCCAGCAATACTAGTCTCGGCACGTTAGGTTGAGCTATGCTACGTTTGATTGCGTTAGGCTTGTTAGGGTTAGGTTTAGATAGCTTTGGCTTTCGTGGTATGCACTGCTATTCGGTGGAGTTCTGCACTCTACTGCGCTCTACCATACTCTGCTCGAATCTGGGGAGGACAGCAACAGTGGTCGTGACGCGTTACTTTGTGTTACGTTAAGATACGCTACGTTACGACTTTGCTAGGTTAGGAAATGGTGGCCGCAACTTTCGTGCTATGCACAGCAGTCCTGAGAGCTCCTGTGCTCTACTGTGATCTTATATCTTCCGCTTTGGTCTGGTGAGGACAGCAATTATGGTGCAGGCACGTCAGGTTTAGGTAGATTCGTCTGACTATGCTACGCTTGGATAGGTTAGCAATGCATAGCTTTCGCTTTTGCGCTTTACACGGCCATTCATTCGATTTCTGCGCTCTTCATATCTCTACTATTCCCTGCTCGACTATGGAGAAAACAGCCATAGCGGCCGTGGCACGGTAATTTGTGTTATGTTACGTTTGGTTAGGTTAGAATAGGTTGAGTTTGTTTAGGATGGCTTGAATTTTGTGTTTTACACTGCCATACGGTGGGTTTCTGCGCTCTACTGTGCTCTAATATGTTCTTCTGGACTCTGATGAATAATTAAATCCTTATTTTTCAATTAAATCAATTGGTCTTCGTCTTTTATGCTGTATACCGATATCCGCGCACTTCTGCGATCTACTGTGTTCTAGCATTTTCTGCATGGATCCGGGGTGGCCAGCAATAGCCTTCTCGGCACGTTAGGTTGTGTTAGGTTACGTTTGGTTAGGTTAGGCTTTGGTTAAGCTCGGTCAGGGTATTTTAGGCCTTCGTGCGGTACACAGCTGTTCGGAGGATTTGTGCGTTCTACTGTGATCTACTATATTGTGCTTAGCCTTGGGAATGTCAGCAATATTGGCCTCGGCACGTTAGTTTGTGTTATGTTACGTTTGGTTAGTTTAGGTTATGTTAATTGCGGAAAGGATAGCTCTGACTTTCGTGCTATACACTATTGTTCGGTGGATTTCTGCACACAACTGTGCTCTACTGTATTCTGCTTGGCACTGGAGAGGCTACAATTGTGGTCGCGGCACGTTATGCTGCGGTATACTGCGTTAGGTTACGTTACGCTTTACACTGCGATTCATTGGATTTCTGCACTCCCCTTTCCTCTAGTAAGTCCTGCTCGACACAGGAGTGGAAGGCAATAGTATTCTCGGCACGTACGGTTGAGCTGCGATACGTTCGGTTGTGCTACGTTTGTTGAGGTTAGGATAGTATAGGCCAGACATATGTGCTATACATAGCTATTCCCGGATTTCTGAACTCTACTCTTTTTTAATGTGTTCTGCTTGTCTCTGGGATGACCAGTAACGGTGGTCTTGGCACGTTAGGTCGAGCCAGGTAACGTTTCGTTAGGTTAGGTGGGGAACGTTTGGTCAGGATTTCTTTGCCTTCTGTGATATGCACTGCTACTGGATGGATTTCGGAGCTCTACATTGCTGTACTATACTCCATTCGACACTGCGGAGAGAGCAGTGGTGGTCGTGGCACGTTAGTTTCAGCTAGGTTACGTTTGCCTTGATTAAGTTGGGTTAAATTTGGCTGTGATAGCATCGTCTTTCGTACTATACAATATTATGTGGTGGACCCTGTCATCTACTGTGCTCTACATTATTGTGTTGCTCTTCGGGTGACTGCAGCAGTGGTTGCGGCACGTTATGCTGAGTTACGCTACGTTCCGTTTGGTTAGGTTTGATCAGCTTAGGTTAGGATGCGTTCGACCTTTGCGCTATACTCTGAAATGCGGTGGACTTCTGCGCTCTACTGTGCTCTAGTATGTTCTGCTTGGCTCTATGGATGCCAGTAACAGCTGTCTCGGCACGTTATGTTGAGATATGTTACGTTTGGTTAGGTTACGTTGGCCTTGGTTAGGTTTGAGTGGCTTCTACTTTACCGCTATACACTGCGATACTGTGGATCTCTGCGCTCCACTCTCCTCTATTATGCTCTGCTCGTCCCTGTGGAGGACAGCAATACTGGTCGCCGCACGTTGTGTTGAGTTGGATTACGCAATGTTGGGCGAGGTCACTCTGGGTTAGGTTAGGATAGATTTGACTACTGCGCTATACAATGAAGTGCGTTCAATTTCTACGCTCCACGGTGCTCTAATATTCTCTGCTTGGCTATGTGTATGCCAGCATCAGTGATCGCGGCACGTTAAATTGTGTTTGTTTACGTTTGGTTATGCTACAATTGGATAGTCTGGGTCAGTGTAGCTTCGATTTTTGTGTTGTACACTGCTATTCCCCGGTTTTCTGGGCTCTACTGTGCTCTAGTATGTTCCGCTCGGCTCTGGTGATTACCGCAATAGTGTCCTCGCCACGATAGTCTCAGTTGAGTTACGTTCGGTTATGTTACGTTCGGTCTGGTTAGGGTAGGGAAGCTTTGACTGTTGTGCTATACACTGCGATTCGGTGGACTCCTGCGCTCTACGTTTCTCTAGTATGCTCTGTTTGACTCCGGGTAGGATAGCTATAGTGGACATGCACGTTTTGCTGTGTCATGTTACGTTTGGTTACGATACGTTTGGTTAGGTTAGGCAACGATAGCTTTGGCTCTTGCGCTGTACACTGCTATTCGGTGGATTTCTGCACTCTACATTGCTCTAGTATGAACTGCTTGGCTTCGGGAGACCAGCAGTGGTGTTCTCTCCGCGATAGCTTGAATAATGTTACGTTTGTGTATGTTATGATTTTCTAGGATGGGACACGTTAGCTTTGGCTTTTGTACTATACTCTACTATTCCGTGGATTTCTGCACCCTACTGTGCTCTGGTATGTTCTGCTTGGCTCTGGGGAAGCCAGAAATTGTGTCCGCGGCACGTTAGTTTGACTTCGGTTACGTACGATTAAGATAAGTTTGGTTGTGATAAGACATGGTAGCTTTAGATTTTGTGCTACACACTGCTATTCTGGGGATTTCTGCGCTACACCCTGCTCTAATAAGTTCTGCATGGCTCTGCGGACGGTAGCAATACACGTCACGTCACGTTAGGTTGAGTTAGCGTTAGTTTGGACATGTTACGCATGGTTAGGTTGGGACAGGATATCCCTGGCTACAGAAATACACGTCACGTCACGTTAGGTTGAGTTAGCATTAGTTTGGACATGTTACGCATGGTTAGGTTGGGACAGGATATCCCTGGCTCCTGTGCCAAGCGCTGGTATTCGGTGGTTCTCGGCGTCCAACTGCGCTCTAACACGTTCTGCTTGGATCTTGGGAGGACAACAATTGTGGTCACGGCACGTTAGGTTGTGTTACGTTTTGCTTGGTTACGTTACGTTTCGTTAGGTTAGGTGAGGGTAACTTTGGCTCTTGCGCTGTACACTACTGTTCGATGGATCTCTGCGTTCCGCTAAGCTCCAATATGTCGTGCTTGGCTTTGTGGAGGCCAGAAACTGTATTCTCGCCACGTTAGGTTGAATCAGGTTACGCATGCTATGTTACGTTTGGTTAGGTTAGGGCAGGATTGCTTTTACTTTTGCGCTATACACTGCTATTCAGTGGATTCCTGCGCTCTACCTTGCTCTAGTGTGATCTGCTTGGCTCCGACGAGGCCAGCAATATTGGTCGCGGCACGTTAGATTGAGTTTTGTTACGTTTGGTTATGTTACAATTGGATAGGTTAGGACAGGGTGTCCCTCACTTTTGTGCTATACGCCGCTACCCATTGTATATCTGAGCTCTACTCTCCTATAATGTGGCCTGCATGGACCTGGTGGGGGCAACAATAGGCGTCACGTCACGTTAGTTTGAGCTATGTTACATATGGTTACGTTACGTTTGGCTAGGTTAGTGGAGAATACTTTGTCTTTCGTCCATACAATGCTTTCCCTGGAATTCTGCGCTCTTATGTGCTGTAGTATTTTCCGCATGGTTCTGGTGTGTCCAGTAATAGTGGTCTCAGCACTCTAGGTTGAGATATGTTGCGTCCCGTTGGGATAGGTTAGGAAGGTACGGTTAGGATTTCTATGACGTTTGCGCTTTACGCTGCTAGTTTTCAGATACCTGGGCTCTACATTGCTCTACTATACACTGCTCGGCCCTGGGGAGGCGAGCAATAGTGGTCTTGGGCCGACAGGCTGAGATAGGTTACGTTCGGTTAGGTTATGGATGGTTAAGTTTGGTAAGGATATCTTTGACTCTTGTACTGTACACTGTTTCTCCGAAGGTTTCTGCGATCTACTATGCTCTATTGTATTCCGCTTGGCTCCGGGCAATGGTGGCGTCACGTCATGTTGGGTTATGCGGCGTCTGGTTAGGCTAGATTAGGACATGTTAGGTTAGGGTATCTACGGCTTTTGTGCTATACACTGCTATTCGGTGGATTTCTGTGCTCTACATTGCCCTACCATCTTCAGCTTGGTCCTGGGGATACCAGCGGCTGTGGTCGCTGTTTTATGTTCACCTATGCTGCGTTTGGTTAGGCTAGGTTAGGCCAGGTTACGTTAGGGTGTCCTCGACTTTTGCAACCTACAATGCTATTCCGTGGATATCTGTGCTCTACATTGCTCCACTTTAAACTGCTCGAATCTGTGGACGCGATCAATACCGTGCGCGGCACGTTAGGTTGAGTTAGGGTACGTTTGGTAATGTTATGTTAGGTTTTGTGTTGTTTGCATAGCTATGAATCTCGTGCTATACACTCTTATTCGCTGGATTGTAGTTGTGTGCTGCGACCTACTACATTCTGCTTGTCTCTGTCGTGGCCAGCAATACGTGTATCGCAATGTTAGGTTCAGTTAGTCTACGTTTGCGCACGTCACGTTTGGCTGGGTTAGGATATGCTGCCTTGTTTTTCGTAGTATAGACTGCTTTTCGGCGGACATACTACAATCTGCTTTGCCCTGGGGACGCCAGGACCAATGGTCGCGGCACGTCATGTTGGGTTCTGTTGCGCTTGGTTAGGCTCGATTAGGTAAGATTAGGTTAGGGTATCTTCAGCTTTTGTGCTATTCACTGCAGTGTGGGGGATTTCTGCGGTCTACTGTGCTCTAGTACATGCTGCTTGTCTCTGTGGGGGGCAGCAATGGCTGTCTCGGCACGTTAGCTTGAGTAATGCTACGTTCCGTTCGGGTAGGTTTGGAAGACTTGGTTATGATTTCCTCGACTGTTGTGCTGTACACAGCTATTCGGTGGATTTCTGCACGCTACATTTCTTTACTATATTGCGCTTGACTCTGGTGATGCCAGCAGCAGTCGTTGCTGCTTTATGTTCACTTATGCCACGTGTGGCTAGGCTAGGTTTGGCCGGGTTAGGCTATGCTGCTTTGAATTCTGTACTATACGCTGCAATGCGGAGGATTTCTGCCCACTACTGTGCTCTTGTGGATCCTGCTTGTCTCTGTGGGGCCAGCAATAGCGGTTTCTTAACGTTAGTTTCTGTTGGACTACGTTTGCGTATGTCTCGTTTGGCTAGGTTAGGATAGGCTACTTCGACTTTTGTGCTATACAATGCTTTTCCGTTGTCTTCTGCGCCCTAATGTGCTATAATATGCTCCGCTTGGCGCTGCGGTGGCCAGTAATGGTGGTCTCTGCATGTTAGGTTGATGCATTTTACGTTTCGTTAGGTTCGGTTCGGAAGGTTCAGTTAGGATTTCTTCGACTTTTGCACTGTACACTGCTATTTGATAGATATCTGCGCTCTACGTTGCCCCACTATACACTGCTTTGCTCTGGGGTTGCCAGCAGCAGTGGTCGCGGATTTATGGTCAGATATGCTACGTTTGGTTAGGTTATGTTAGACCAGGTATAGTTAGGGTATTCAAGCCTTTTGTAGCATACGGTGCTATTCGGTGGATTTCTACGCTGTACATTGCCCTACTATAGTCTACTGGGCTCTGGGGTGGCGATCAATAGCGGTCGCGTTACGTTAGGTTGAGTTGCGGTACGTTTGGTTAGGTTAGGTTAGGTTAACTGTTGTTAGGTTAGCTTTGACTTTCGTGCTATACACTCTTATTTGGTGTATCTCTGTTATCCGCTTTGCTCTACTACACTCTGCTGGGCCATGTGGAGGCCTGGAGCTGTGGCCGCTACACGTTATGTTGAGCTATGCTACGTTTGGTTAGGCTTGGTTTGGTCAGGTCTTGCTCGGGTATCTACGGCTTTTGTGCTATTCACTGCAATGCGATGGATTCCTGTGGTCTATTGTTCTCCAGTACCATCTGCTTTTCACTGTGGAAGCCTGCAATAGTGGTTCCGTCATGTAAGGTAGAGTTATGTTGCGTTCGGATATGTTAGGTTTGGTTAGATTCAGATAGGCAACTAAGACTTCTGTGCTGTTCATTGCTATTCGGCGGATTTGTGCGATCTAATGTACCCTAATATGCTCTGCTTAGCTCCGTCAGGGACAGCAATAGTGGTCTCGGCACATTATGTTGAGTCCGGTTACGTTCGATTAGGTTGGGCTATGCTAAGCTTGGTAAGTATAGCTACAACTTTTGCGCTGTAGACTGCTATTCGGCGGATTTCTGATCTCTAATGTACTCTAGCATGTCCTGCTTGGCTCTAGGGAGGGCATCAATAGCGGCCTCGGCTCGTAAGGTTGAGTCTGGCTACGTTTGGTTGTGCTCCGTTGGTCGGCGTTATGTTATGGTAGCTCAGACCTTTCTGATATACACCACGATACCATGGATTCCTGCGATCTACACTCAACTATTACGTTCTGCTTGACCCTGAGGAGGCCAGCAATGGCGGTCGCGGCACTTTGGATTTATATATATGTTAAGTTTGGTCACGTTACGGTTCATTACGTCAGTAGGGAATGGATTAGTCTTTAGTGCCTTAGTCTGCTCTTAAGCGGACTTCTTTGCCCTACAGTACTCTAATACTTTCAGCTTGGCTCTGGCAATAGTGGTCTCGGCACGTTGCGGAGGGTCTGGTTACGTTCGGATAGGTCGCGTCAGGCTCAGTTTAGTCAGTAGTTTTAACTTTCGCACTGGACCCAGCCCTTGGTGTATTTCCGCGTTCACTGCGCTCTGGTGTGTCCTTCGTCGCTCTGGGAGGCCAGTAATAGTGGTCGCGCCACGTTAGTGTAAGTTAGAATACGTTTGGTTATGTTACGATCCCATTGGCTAGGAGAGGATAGCTATGAATCCACAGCTATAGTCTGCTATTAGGTGTATCTCTTCGCCCTACAGTGCTCCAGTGTTTTCAGCTTTGCGCTGGCAAGGCCAGAAATAGTGAACTCCGCATGTTATGATGTGTCAGGTTACGATCGGTTATTTTGGATTAGGCAATGTTTTATCAGAGTAGCTTTAGCATTTGTGCCATACACAGCTATTCGGAGGGTTGCTGCTCTCCGCTGTGCTCTGGTATGCGTAGCTTGGCCCTGGAGAGAGCAGCAATAGCGGTCTCGGCACGTTAGGTTTAGTTATGCTACGTTTGGCTATGATACGGTTGATTTGGTTAAGAGACGATAGCTACGACTCCTGTGCTATAGTCTGACATTGGGTGGATCCCTGCTCCCTACAGTGCTTTAATGTATTCAGCTTGGCCTTGTCAAGGCCATCAACGGTGGTCACGGCAAGTTTTGATGGGTCAGGATACGTTCGGTTAGGTTGGGTTAGGATATGCTTTGTCAGGATATCTTCAACTTTTGTGCTGCACACTGCTACTCGGTGGATTTCTGAGCTCTACTGTACTGTAGTATGTCCTACTTGGTTCTGTGGAGGGCAGCAGTAGCGGTCTCGGCACGTTAGGTTTAGTCAGGGTACGTTCGGTCAGATTGAGTTAGTATAAGTCTTGCCGGCATTGCATCAACTTTTGTGGTGTACACTGCTAATCGTTGGATATCTGCCACTACCGTGCTCTAATACGCCCTGCTTGCATCTGGTGTGGGCAGCAAGAACTGTATCGGCACGTTAAGTTGAGGCAGACTATATTTGGTTATGAACAGTTAGTTTGGGTTAGGCACGGGTAACTATGACTTTCAAGATGCACAGTGCGATTCCATGGATTTCTGCTTTCTACTCTCCACTAACATGTTCTGCTCCACACTGGAGTACCAGCAATGCTGGTCGCGGCACGTCAGGTTGAGTTAGGTTATGTTTGGCGATATCACGATTGGTTAGGTTAGGAGGGGATAGCTTTGCCTTTAGTGCTGTAGTCTACTACTATGTGGATTTCTACGCCCTGCTGTGCACTGATATTTTGAGCTTGTCTCTGGAAGGCCAGCAATAGTGATCGCGGCTCGTTATGTTTAGTCAGGTTACGCTCGGTCTGGTTGGGTAAGGTTAAGCTTTGTCAGGATTGCATCAGCTTTTGTGCTGTAGACTGCTATTCGGCGGACTTCTGCGCTCTACTGTGCTCTAGTACGTTCTGATTGGCTCTGCGGAGTGCAAAAATTTCGGTCTCGGCACGGTAGATTGGGTTAAGCTATGTTTGGCTATGTTCTGTTCGTTTGGGCTAGTTCCGGATAGCTTTGACTTTTCTGATTTACACTGCGAATCTGTGGATTTCTGCGTTCTACTCTCCACTAATGTGTTCTGCTTGGCTCTGGGGATGCCAGGAATGGTGGTCGCGGCACGCTAGGTTGAGTTATGTTACCTTTGGTTATGGTACTATTGGTTAGGTAAGGAGAGAATACCATTGTCCTTAGTTCTATGGTCTGCTGTTAGGTGGATCTCTGCGCCCTATAGTGCTTTAATATCGTCAGCTTGACTCTGCGAAAGCCAGCAATAGTGGTCGCTGCACGTTAGCATCAGTTTGGTTACATTTGGTTATATTACCTTTGGTTAGGTTAGGAGAGTATAGCTTTGACTTTCGGGCTATTATCTGCTGTTAGGTGGACTCCTGCGCCCTACAGTGATCTAATATCTTCAGCTTGGCTCCGGGACGACCAGCAATTGTGGCCTCGTCACTTTATGTTGGGTCAGGTTACGCTCGGCAGGCGTTGAATAGGCAAAGATTGGTTAGGAGAGCTTTAACTTTTGTGCTGTATACTGATATTCGGGAATTTCTGCGCTGTATTGTGCACTTGTATGTCCTGCTTGGGTATGGGCATGGCAGCAATAGCGTTCTCCGCACGTTAGGCTGAGTTATGCTATGTTCGGGCATGTTCTGTTGGCTTAGGTTAGGTTCGGGTAGCTTTGACTTCTTTGACATTCACTGCGATTCTATGGATTTCTGCTTTTTACTCTCCACTACTGTGTTCTGCTGGTCTGTGCGGAGGACAGCAATTTTGATCGCGGCACGTTAGGCTGAGTTAGCTTACGTTCGAGTATGTGAAGCTTGGCCAGGTTACGAGAATGTTGCTTCGACGTAAGTGCTATAGTCCGTTGTTAGGTAGAATTATGCGCCCTACAGTGCTCTAATAACCTCAACTTGGCCGTAGGAATGACAGCAACAGTGGTCTTGGCACGTTATGTTGAGTTATGTCACGTCTGGTTGTGCTAAGTTTGTTCATGTTAGGAGGGGTAGCTGCGACTTTAGTGATATAGTCTGCTCTTAGGTGGGCTTCTGCGCCCTAACGAGCTCTAGTATTTGCAGCTTGGCTCCGTGATGACCACCAATAGCGGCCTCGGCACGTTACGTTGTGTCAGGTTACGTTCGGTTACGTTGGGTTATGCTAAGTGTGGTTAGGACAGATATAACTTTCGTGCTGTACACTGCTTTTCGATGGATTTCTGAGCTCTCCTGTGCTCGAGCATGTCTTGATTGGCTGCGGGGATGGCAGAAGTATCGGTCTCGGCACGTCTGGTTGAGTTTGGCTATGTTTGCCTACGTTCCGTTAGTCTGCGTTAGGATTGTGTAGCTTTGGCATCTCTGATATACGCTTCGTTTCTATTGATTTCTGCGCCCTACTCTCCACTAGTGTGTTCTGCTTTGCTCTGGGCAGGCCAGCAATAGTGGTTGCGATCGCGTTAGGTTGAGTTAGCCTGCGCTTGATTATGTTACGATTGGGTATGTTAAGAGAGGGTAGCTTTGACTTGAGTGCTAATGTGAGACTTGAGTGAAAACGTTAGAACGCAGTGGGGTGCACAAATCCACCTCATAGCACGCTACAGCACTAAAGTCGAACCTTCCCTCTCCTAACATACCCAATCGTGACATAACCAAGCGTGATCTGTCTCAACCTAACGTGAACGCGGCCACTATTGCTGGCCTCCTCAGGGCCAAGCAGAACACATTATTGGAGAGTAGAACGCAGAAATCCATACAATAGAAGTGTATAGCAGGAAAGTCAAAGCTGCCCAAACCTAACACAAACCAACAGAACATAACCAAACATAGCCTAACTCAACCTAACGTGCCGAGACCGCTATCGCTGGCCTCCCCAGATCCAAGCAGGACATACTGGAGCACAGTGGAGCGCAGAAATCCACCGAACAACAGCTTACAGCACAAAAGGCAGAGCTATCGACACATAACCCAAGCTAACATAGCCTAACCAAACGTAGCATAACACAACCTAACGTGCCGTGATTACTATTACTGCCCCCCCCCCCCATCAATGTCGAACAGGGTACAGGAGAGCAAGGTAGAGCGAAGGAATTCACCAAATGGTGTCATATAGCACAAAAGTCGAAGCTATCCAATTCCAACCAAACCAACCGTAACTTTTCCAAGAGCAGAGTGACACAACCTATTGTGCCACAACCACTATTGGTGGCCTCCCCAGGAACGAGCAGAGTGTAGTAGAGCCAATTAGAGCGCAGGATTCCACCAAACAGCAACGTATAGCACAATTGTCGAAGACAATCTACCCCAACCGTACATGGCGTAGCCCAACAAGTCGTAGAGTAGCTAAACCTAACGAGCTGAGACCACTGTTTCTAGTCTCCCATAGCCAAGCAGAGCATATGAGAGCACAGTATAGCGCAGAAATCAACGGTATAGCAGTGTATTGCGCATGAGACAAAGATATCCCATCCTAACCTAACCAAACCTAACATAACCAAATATAATGTAACTACACCTAACGTGCTAAGGCAGCCATTGCTGCCCTTCCCTGAGACAAGCAGATCATACTAGAGCACAGAAGAGGGCCGAAATCCACCGAAGAGCAATGCACAGCACAAAAGTAAAAGCTACCGTAACCACGCATAGCTTAAGCTGACCTAACCGAACGTAACAAAGCACAACATAACGTGCTCAGACCACTATTGCTGGGCTTCCCATTGCCAAGCCGAACACACTATAGAGCAGTAGAGCGCTGATATGCGCCGAACAGCAGTGTATAGCACAAGAGTCGGAGATATCACATCCTAATCTAGCAGATCGTAGCATAGCAAAACTTAACCAAACACAGTATGACGTGCCGCGACCACGACTGCTGGCCTCCCAAGGGACAGGAAGAACATATATGTAGAGTTTAGGGCGCAGAAGTCCATAGGATCGCGCTGTATATTAGAAGAGCCTAAGCTATCCAAACCGAACCAAAACCAACAAAACCTAACCAAACTATGCCTAACTCAACATAACTAGCCGTGACCACTATTGCTGGACACCCCAGGGCCATGCAGAATAAAGTAGAGCACAGCAGTCTGTAGAAGTCCATAGAAAAACAGTGTATACCACAAATGACTGAGCTACTCTAACCTAACGCAAACGAACGTAGCCTAACCGTACGTAGCCCAACACAACCTAACGTGACGATGCCACTGTTACTCGCCACCCCAGCGTCGAGCAGAGTATGGTAGCGCAATGTGAAGCGAAGGAGTCCACCGAATAGCAGTGTAAAGCACAAAAGTCAGAGCTACCGTCTCGGAGCCTAACCAATCGTATCATAACCAAATGCAACCTGGCTCAGCATAACATGAAGTGACCAATGCTGCTAGCCAACCCTGAGCCGCGCAGAGTGTAGTAGGGAAATGTAGAGTGTAGAAATCCATCGGATATCTGTGTATATCAAAAAAGGCGGCGCTATCCTATCCTAACCTATCAAAGCGTAATAAATCCGAACGTAACCTAACTTTACCTGACGTGCCGAGACCACTATTACTGGAATCCACAGAGCCAAGCTGGACACACTAGGAAACAGTACAGCGCAGGAAGCCACCAAATTTCATAGATACGCTAACCACACCTGACCCAACCTGACACAACCGAACGTAGACTAACACTGCGTAACGCGCCGAAACCATTATTGCTGTCCCTCCGTGAGCCAAGTTGAACATTTAAAGCTCAGTAGAGTGCAGGAATCCGACGAATAGCAGTGTAGAGCGTAAAAGTCATAGATATCCACTTCTAACAAAAGCAAACGTAACGTAACAGAACGTAACCTAACAGAAACTGACGTGACGCGACTGCTATTCCGGGACTCCACAGAGGCAAGAGGAACAGACGAGAGGAGTGCAGAGAGCAGAAATCCACCAAATCGCAGTGTACAGCAGAAGAGTCAAAGGTATCCAACCTAACCCAAGCCTAAGTAACCAAACCAAACGTAACCGAGCTCAACACGACATGCCGCGACCTCTGTTGCTAGCCTCCACAGGACCAAGCAGATTACAATGGAGCACAGTAGAGTTGCGAAATCCAACGGAAGAAAGTGTAGAGGGCGAAAGTCATAGCTGCACTTACCAAACATAGTAAAACCTAACGAAACCGAGCGAATCCTAGCACAAACTAACGTACCGATACAACTATTTCTGGCCTTTCCAGAACCAAGCTAATCATGTTATAGCACAGTAGAGCGCAGAAATCCACCGAGTAGCAGTGTACAGGACAAAAGCCATAGCAATCCTCTCCTAGCCTAGCCAATCGTGACATACACAAACGTAACGTAAGTCACCCTAACGTGCCGCGACCGATATTACTGACCTCCCCAGAGGCAAGCAGTACCAATTAGAGGGTGTAGATTGCAGAAACCTATAGAACCGCTGTGTATAGCATAAAAGTCGAACCTATACAAGCCTAGGCCAGACCAACGTAATCTAACCAAGCGAAGCATAACTCAACGTATGTTGACACGACCACTATTACTGGAACCCCAGGGCCAAGCAGAATATGCCAGAGTACAGTAGAGTGCAGAAATCCGCCGAATAACGGTCCACACCACGTAAGTCAAAGCAATCCAAGCCAAACCCAGACTAGGATATCCTAACCGAAAGTGGCCTAACTCGACCTATCGTGCCGCGACCTCTATTGCTGACCTCACCAGAGCCATGCAAAATATATTAGAGCGCAGCACAGCGTAGGAACTCGCCGCACTGAAGTGTAAAGCAGAACAGTAGAAGATATCCTATCCTAACATGACAGAACCTAGCCGAGCCAAACGAAGCATAACTTAACCTAGCGTGCCGAGGCCGCTACTGCAGGCATCCGCAGTCCCAAGCAGAACATGCTAGTGCACAGGAAAGCGCAAAAATCCACCTAGTACCAGTGTATAGCACAGAAGTCAAAGTTATCCTGAACTAACCTGCCAAAACGAAACATAAGCGGACGCATCGTAAGACAATCTGACGTACCGCGACCGCTACTGCTGGCCTCCTCAGCCAAGCGGAACATACTAGAGCACAGCAGAGCGCAGATATTCACTGCATCGCGGTGTACAGCTCAAAAGTCGATGGTATGCAATCCTGACCTAACCAAGCTTAGAGTAACCAATCGTGACCTAACACTTCCTAATTTGCCGATACCTCTATTGAGGCCCTCCTCAGAGCCAAGCAGAACATATTAGAGGAGGGTGCAGCGCATAAGCCCATAGAATCGCAGTGCATAGCACAATAGCACCAGCTACCCTATCCTAACATAGTCAAGCTTAACAAAGATGTAGGTAGCTTAACTCAACCTAACGCGCCGAGAACATAATTGCTTTCCTCCCCATCGCCAAGCAGGGCATATTAGAAGAGAGTAGAACCCTGAGGTCCATAGAACGGCAGTGTATAGTACGAAAGTCAAAGATATCCCAAGCAAACGCAAATGAACCTATTCTAACCTAACGTAACCCAACACGACATAACGCGCCGCGGCCGCAATTTCTGGAAATCCCAGAGCAAAGCAGGGAATATTAGATCACAGTAGAGCGCAGAAATCCACAGAATTGCAGTGTACAGCACAAAAGCCAAAGCTAACCTGTCCTAAACTAACCAATCGTAACATAACCAAACGTAACCTAACACAACCTATCGTACAGCGACCAATACCGCTGGCCTCCCCAGAGCCAAGCAGAATATATTAGGACGATGTAAAGCGCAGCAGTCCATCGAATAGCGGTGTACAGCACAGAAGTGCTGTACATACCCTATACTGACCTAACCAAACGTAACAAAGCCAAACGCAACGTAACATAGCCTAACGTGCCGACACCATCATTTCTGGCCTCCGGAGAGACAAGCAGAATATGCTAGAGAACAGTAGAGAGCATAAGATCACCGAATAGCAGTGTGTAGCATAAGAGCCGAAGCTATATTGACCTAACCTAACCACACGTAACATGACCAGCCGTTATATATCGCAAACAATCGTGCAGAGACCACTATTGCTGTTCTCGCCAGAGACAAGTAGAACACACTGGAGAGCAGTGGAGCGCAACTCCCGAAGGTCGAGCAGCGAATAGTAGATCATTGTAGAGCGCAGAAATCCACCGAAAGGCAGTGTATAACACGAATGACTAAGCTACCTTATCCTAACCACAACAAGCGTAAAATATACAAACGCAACCTAGCTCAGCCTAACGTGCCGAGAGCACTACTGCCGGCAACCGCATAGCCAAGCAGAATATACTGGAGCACAGTTATGCACAGAAGTACACCGAATCGCAGTGTACTGCACAAATGTCAAAGCCTCCCTAACCAAACTAAATCTACCCTAACCAAGCCAAACGTAACCGAACTGAGCCAAACGTGCCGCGACCACTATTGCTGGCCTCCACAGAGACAAGCCGGACATATTGGTGCACAGTAGAGCGCAGAAATGCACCGAAAGGTAGCGCAGTGCACAGAAGTCGAAGCAACCCTGTACTAACGTATCCAAACGTAACTTATCTCAACCTGACGTGCCACAGCCGCTGTTTCTGAACTCGCGTGAGCAAAGCAGAGAGAGACAGATCACTACAGAGCGCAGAAGTCCACCGAAAAACAGTCCATACCACGAAAGTCAAAGCATTCCAAACCCAACCCAAACTAACGTAACCTCACCGAACGTAGCCTAACTCAACCGAACGTGCAGGAGCCGCTATTACTGGCCTCCCCAGGGTCGAGCAGAGTACAGTAGAGCAATGAACAGCGTAGAAATCCTCCGAACAGCGGCGTATAACACAGAAGCCAAAGCTACCCTGTCCTAACCTAACCAAACGTAACGTAAGCGGAAGTAACGTAGCACAAACTGACGTGCCACGACCGCTATTACTGGCCTCATGAGAGCTGAGCAGAGTATAGCAGAACAATGTGGAACGCTGAAGTAGTACAGATAGCAGTCCATAGCTCAAGAGTCGAAGATATCCTAACAAAACCTAACTAAGCCTTACCTAGCGAAACGAAATATGACACGAGCTAACGTGCCGGGAGCACCATTCCTAGCGTGCACGGAGACAAGCACAGTGCGACAGCGCACAAAAGAGCGCTGATGTCGACCGAATGGCTGTGTACAACACAAAAGTAGAAGCCGCCCCAACAAAGCCAAGTCAAGCCTAGCCTAAACTCAGAGGACATAGCTCAACCAATCATGCCGCGACCAATTTCTCCTGGCGCCCCCAGACACAAGCAGTGTGTGACAGCGATCAGTTGAGCGCAGATGTCCACAGAATGGAAGTGTGAAGCACAAAAGTCGAAGCTATCCTAACATAAGCAAACGTAGCCTAACCTAACCAAACGAATGCTAACCAATCCCAACGTGCCGCGACCACCACTGCTGGCATCCCGATAGCCGAGCAGAGTATAGTGGAGGAATGTAGAGCGCATGAATCCACATAATTGCAATGTATAGCAGAAAAGTCGAAGCTACGCCATCCTAACCAAACCAAACGTAACCTAACCGAACGCTGCCTAACGCACCCTAACGTGCCGAGACCACCATTGCTGCCCCCCAGGCCCAAGCAGAGAGCATTAGAGCACAGTGGAGAGCAGAAATCCACCGTAAAGCGGTGTATGGCACAAAAGTCTATGCCATCCTAACGAAACTTAACCTAACCTAACCTAACCACACGCAACATAATTTAGCCAAAGGAGACGCGACCGCTGTTTCCGTCCACCCCAGAGACAAGCAGATGCTAGTGGAGCAGAGCAAGGAGAATAGCAGTGCAATGCACAAAGGCAAAGTCATACCAACCATACATAACCAAAGCTAAATTAACCAAACACAACCTAACTCCAACTATCCCGCGGAGACCACTGTTGCTGGCATTCCTAAAGCCAAGCAGATCACATCAGGTCGCAGTCGAACGCAGAGACACCCTAACCTAACTAGAACTAACCTAACGCATCCAAGCGTAGGCTAACCGAAACTAACGTAGCGAGACCTCCTTTGCTGGCATCCACAGAGCAAAGCAGAACATATTAGAGGAGAGTAGGGCGCAGAAATCGATAGAATCACAGTGTACAGCAGAAAAGTCGAAGACATCCAAACCTAACCCAAATTAATATAACCTAACCTAACGTAGCCAAACCCAACGTAACGTGCAGCGGACGCTATTGCTGTCCTCCGGAGGGACTAGCAGGGTATAGTAGTGCAATTTAGAGAGCAGAAATCCACAGAATGGCTGTGTATAGCGCAAAAGTCAAGTCTATCCTATCCTATTATTTCCAAACGCAATGTAACCAAACGCAACCTAACCTAACGTAACGTGTCGAGACACTATCTCTGGCCTCCCTAGAGCCAAGCGGTACTTGCTGTAGCAGAGGAAATCGCAGAATGCCTCCCAAAGGCAGCGCATATCAAAGAAGTCAAGGAAATCCTTTTTTTCACGTGGGGGAAATCTTCCAAAGATATCCAGCCCCTTAGAGGAGGGAGAGGGGTTATGTGGGACCTTTAGATGCTAAAACGCCACGATGGACAGCCCGTCGCATTTCGGTGCGCCCTGGACTTCGCGGCGAAGCAATTGCCAGGGCACCCCCGCGACGCAAACGCAGTTCCCTCCCGGCGCGACAGGCAGCCGAACCCGAAACTATCATGTCCATGCGCGCGAGATGGGACGATTACTGGCACACAAAGCATGCATGCCACCGCACCGTAACGCACGCATTCCCTGCACACGCTGCGCGACTATCACGCGACGCCACGCGTCCGGACAACGGTTTCTCGAACAGACCGGCCGCCAAACGCCAGCCCGGGGTCACCCTGACCTAGGTTCCAACCGGAGAGAGAGATGGTCTCCCCGGCCGTAGGTACATGGTCCCTTGCGAAGGCGGAGGTCTAACGGGTTAACACACCAGGCAGTGCTCGCGCCACCCACCGGCGACGCGCTTGCAGCTTCCGCCGCCCTACGCTCGAGGAGCTCGCTCAACGCTAGCAGGCTCTCTCTGCGGCCCCCTTCTGTAACATAACCGCCTCGCAAAAGGAGGCCACCGCAAGGCACGCACCTAAGCTATCCGTCATCCGCGCCACGACGCCGGAGAGTGAAAGGTCCCTAGCCAACACGTGAAGAAGTACCCGGCGCTCGCGAGCCAACGCCGGACATTCTTCCAGGATGTGTCGCGCCCTTCCCCGCAGTGATGGCACCTCGTCTCACGCTCCCGCCCGATACGACACAGAAACTCCCCGAAGCACCCGTGCCCGGTTAGCACCTGTGTCAAGCGGAAAGTGTGCCGGCTGCCGCTGCGCCCCCATGCATCCAGCACGGGAAGCACAGTCTCGTCCGCCCGGTGCAACCGGCTGCTCGGCTTCCTCAGCCGAGCTCGCCAGGTGGTTATCACGGACTGTCGGACCCTTCGCCTCAACGAAACGGCCCCTTATTCAGGCGCACCACCGCCGCCAGCGTGTAGGAGTCAGTAGATACGGGCCTCCCACACCGCATGCAGTTCGAACGGCGGAACACCAGACAGGACCATCGTCGCCTCGTGGGATATCGTCCGCTAACTGCGCAGGACCCTAATCGCCATCCTGCGAGCGACTCGCCGGAGAATCGCCAGACTGCGCGGACTGACAAGCAGGTCGTTCGCCCAGATGGGAGCCCCGTAAATTGCCACCGAGCGAACGACTCCTGTGTAGAGGAGGCGCACCCTCCCGTCTGGCCCTCCCAGGTTGGGTAGCGGGCGACACAGCGCCCCCACCAGCGCGAGAGAATGTCCGTCGAATTTCCCTGTGGCTATCGAGGAGGAGACCGAGGTATTTCATGCGGTCCCGTACGTCGACCACGACGTTCCACACGCGCACCAGAGACTAGGGCGGCTTCCCGTGGTGCTGATGGCCAAACAAAGTTGCCTCGGTCTTCTCGGGGGAGATACTCAGCCGCAGCCTCTGCATGCTGTTCGCGACGAGGGCCACGCGCCTTCCGCGCGCAGCGTGGCCTCCACCCAATTCGACCCGGCGGCCATCACCAGCGTGTCGTCCGCGCAACACGTCAGGCTCAGGCCGCGCGGGAGGGGAGTGCACAACGAGGCGTCGTACGCGAGGACCCAGAGGGTCGGCCAGAGTACCCATCCTTGTGGCACCCCGCAGTTCGTCGCCCGCACGACGGTCGAGTATCGACCGGGACACTTGATCGAGCGCTTCGCCAAGTAGTTGCCGATCACCGCCATCATATATTGGGGGGTGCTGTGGTAAAACAGGGCAAACCGGACGGCGGCCCAGGGCAGGGTGTTGACGGCGTTGGTGATATCCACGCCGACCGCCAGCACCACCCCGCCCCGGTCAACGGCAGCCACCGACAGGGTACGATCGCGCTTAATCGCGTCGATCGTCGACCGACCCTGCCGGAATCCGAAATGGCTGAGGCTGAGATCGGGACCAGCGTCCGTTAAATGCTCTTGATGGCGGGTAGCAAGATCGGGCTCGAACAGCTTGCCCGCCTCGCCGAGCATGCATATCGGCCGGTATTCCTTCGGAGATTTCGGCGGCTTCCCTGGTTTCAGGAGCAGCACGACACTCGCTCTTGCCCAACATGCTGGGAAGCGACTGGTCCTGAGGCAACTGTCTACCTACCTACGCCTCCAGAGCCAGTGTAAAGGCTCGGCCTGGGATGCCGTCCGGTCCGGGGGCGGTGCACCTCGCCCACAACCTAACGACCACACGGTACATCTCTTCGCGCGAGACCACCAGCTCGTCGGACCATCCGATCAGTTGCGATCGCACTGCAACGGGTTGCACCCACTCCTCCGCCATCACCGGGAGGAGGGTGTCGATCACCCGCCGCAGGAGCTCGGGGTCCATACGCTCGGTCACGGGGGGCGCCCATGCCCTAAACTCCCCCATTACTAATTTTGAGGCGCGTCCCCACGGATCGCTTTCGAGCGTCGCCAGGAGTTCGTCCCATTGCCGAGATTTGGCTCTGGGTATCTCCCTCCGGAGATCGCCCACCGCGGACAGGTACTCGCGATAGGGGCGCGCGATATACTCGGCGGACACCGCGTTTACGGGCTTACGGGTTTACGGGCGACGGGCCAGCACGCAGAGCTCAAGGAGCTGCGCGAAATTGGCCGACCACCAGTGCACTACATCCCACCAAGGAGACTCCCTCACCCGCGGCATGGCGACGTCGGACGCACGCGTCATCGCCTCCTTTAACCGCTCCGGCCCTTGCCCCGCTTCATCGTTTTCGCCCCGGGCGGCCCCATCCGACCAGGCGACGACTTGGGCGGCCGCAGCGAAGATTTCGCGGTCCAGGCTCCCGAGCACCTCAGCTTCCCGCTGAGTGGTTGCAGACCGGTGCGAGTGGTGACGGCAAGCAACATGATGATATGGAGGTGGTCGCTAAGCGTTGCCACCTCCACCGCCACCTTCCTGCCAGTGACACGCCGCACAGCTTCCTGCGTTGCGAACGACAAGTCCACGATGGTCCTGCCGTTCCACCGGATGCACGTGCTTACGGAACCCCGGTTGAGCAACTGGAGATCCAACCCCGCAGCCCAATCTTGCAGGGCCTCTCCCCGAGCGTCTGTTCGCGCGTAGCCCCACGCCACAGAGTGGGCGTAGAATTCCCCCAGGACCGCAACAGGACGAGCCTTGTTTCCACTAAGGAACCCTCCGAGCTCGCCCAGGTACCTCTCGCACGATGAGAGGCCGCGGTTGGGGAGACGTAGCACACTACCACGACTACACCGTTCACGGAGACCGCCACGAATACCTCACCGCTGCGAAGCAGCGTTGGTGCGGGTGTGCGCAGTAGTCCCCTGGCGATGATCGCCACGGAGCCGTCCCGATCCGCGAACCACCCGTCTTGATAGAGGATAACGCACGATGAGAGGCCGCGGTTGGGGAGACGTAGCACCCCACCACGACTACATCGTTCACGGGGACCGCCACGAATACCTCACCGCTGCGAAGCAGCGTTGGTGCGGGTGTGCGCAGTAGTCCCCTGGCGATGATCGCCACGGAGCCGTCCCGATCCCCGAACCACCCGTCTTGATAGAGGATACGGTACGGCTCTGCTGTAGCAGCCAGCCCGACACCCAGCTCAACGAGCGGCTGCAGGAGCAGGTCCGGCGGCAACCGCGAGTCGTTCAGGTTCGCTTGGAGCACCATGGACGGCGTGAAATTTAGGCCGTTTCTGCGACCTCCTCCTGGCCTCCCTTCTTTCGGGCCGACTGCGGGCCCGGTGCTACGCCGGTTGGCGGGCCCTTTGCGGCAGCGGTCGCGGAGACGGGATTCGCAGACGCAGCTTCTGAATTGGCGCTCGCGCGCGCCGAGGCGGACGCGGCGCATGCAGGCGCCTGGCGAGCCGCCCATTCCGCCAGACACGGGCCGATGTCCAACCGACGCGGGTACCGAAGTCGGCGAGTTTCATCTTTCCTGTTGCAGCTGAGATGGTCTCCGCGCAAGAGAGACTCAAGCCCTCGGGTACCCAATCCCCGACGGCGGCCCATGACGGCGGCCGCTTAATGACGGGGCCCTGCTTGTCGCCGCTCTTCTCCTTGTTGTGACCGGGCATAGCTCCGGACTTCGCTGCTCTCGCGGGAAGTGCGCGAGCGGAGCTCGTCCCAGAGGCGCGGCGTCCCGCCTTACCGCCAGCTATTTTCGGCGCAATAGCTGGCACTCTCGCGGGCAGTTGCGGGGCAGCGGCCGTCTGCCGCTGCGCTCGCTTCTCGCGCCTACCGATGACGAGAGACCAGCTGGCCTCTGCGTCCTTCCCGTCGAAACTCCAGAGCGATCTCCGCGCGCAAGGAGGCGTTCACCGCCTGCTGGGAGGCATCGTTCTCCCGCAAGTCGGATATCACCGCCTGCTGGCAGACATCCTTCTCCCGCAGACCGGCGATCTCCGCCATCAGCACGCGGACCCTCTCCGTCATCGTCTCCTGGGCACCGCCGCCAGTTACATGGAGACTCATCTCCCAGCCGGCCGAGTCCACCACCCTGGCGCCCATACGGAGAGCGCTAACGTATTGACCGTGCAGGTTATTACTCTTGTCTGCCATCGTATCTATCCTCGCTCTATTCTCTGATATAACGGCAGACAGTTGCACAACAGACAGCGGACGGTGCACATTTGCGGGCTCTTCCCGTGTTGGGAGGGTCGCCTTCGCCCGGCTGATACTCGTAGGTTTCGGGGCGAGTTCAATATCCTCCAAACCTTCGAGTGGGCCATATTCCCCAACCACCGCTCTACGCGGGCGCTTCGCCGTCTTCGCGGGGCTCCCACGAAGACGACGTCTCGCCGTCGCCCGCACCGCTGACGGCACCAGCGAAGGGGGAGCACTCCCTCTCGAGGTCCGTCGACTGCGCCTTACGCATTGTCACGCGCCTCGTAGCACCTATAGCAAGCTACACTGGAGCCGCGTCGCCACAACTAGGAATAACCGTACCTTCCCTCCTTGGTAAATTGTCAGTCTTCCCCGGAATGGTTGTCACCGCACGGGTTGCGAGCCCCTGCTCGGTCGCATGCATTGTGCCGTAACCCTCGGCCCAGGTAACAATCTCTGGGCCTGCGCGAGACTGCGCGGCAGACAATGGGCACTGTCCCTCGCCTTCCTGCGCCGTAGCGGCGTCCACAACTTCGTCGATGCCAGGAAAAAGGGAACAATGTGCTTCCAAACAAATTCAACATTTATCGCCACCACGACAAACTCCGCGACGCGATTCCACGGCCACGTGCACCCACGCACCACACGCAGAGAATGGCACTAGCGCACGCGCCAGAAAATGCAGTTTTCGCAGAAAATACCACCCAATCGTACGAGCGTCATGAACACGTCCGTCTCGCTCGATATTCAGCGCGGCACTCCAAGTCAAAGAAATCCTAGCCTTACCCTACCTAACCTAACCTAACCATGCTTAGAATAACTAAGCCTAACGTGCCGAGGACTCTATTGCTGGCCTGCCCAGAGCCAAGTAGGGCAGATTAGATAAAAGTAGGGAGCAGAAACCTCCGAATACCTGTGTACAGTACAGAACTCGAAGATATCCCTTTCTATCGTAACCAAATGTAACATAACGGAACGTAACCTAATACAACATTCCGTGCCAGGACACTACTGCTGGCCTCCCCATACACAAGCAGAAGATATAGGAGGTGATTGCAGAGCTGAAGTCAAAGAATGGCAGTGAATAGCAGAAGTGTCAAAGATATCCACACATAGCACATGCTAAGTAACCTAACCGAAGTAACCAAACTGCACCTCACGCGCCTACCCCACTGTTTCTGACATCCCCAGAGCAAGGCAGAATATATTAGGGAGCAGTAGTGCGCTGGAATTCTCCGAAGAGCAGTGTACATCACAAAGGACACAGCTACGCTATCGTAACCTTACCAAACGTAGCAACCAAACGAACCTAACTCAGACTAATGCGCCTACCCCACTGTTGCTGACATCGCCAAAGCAAGGTGGAACATATAAGAACACGGTAGAGCGCAGGAAACCACCAAATAGCAGTTTATAGCGCAAAAGTCAAAGTTATGCTGTCCTAACCTAACCAAACGTAACATAACAAAGCTCAACCTAATCCTGAACAACATGCCGAGGCCTATACTGCTGGCATACACAGAGCCAAGCAGAATATACTAGAGCACAGTAAAGCACAGAAGTCCATAGGATATACGTGTAGAGAACACATGGCTAGGCTATCCTAACCTAGTCCAACCAAACCCAACCTACCCAAACGCAACCTATCCCAAGCAGACGCGCCGCGACTAGTATCTCTGGCCTCCGCTGGGCCGAGCAGAGCATGATAGAGGAGACTTGAGCGCAGAAATATATGGAATTGCAGTGAATAACAGAAAAGTCGAAGCTATCTAAACCTAACAAGGGCAAGCACAACCCGACCAATCGTATGCTATCTCAAAGTATCGCACCGACACCACTATTGCTGGCCTCCCCAGAGTCGTTTAGGGTATTGTACAGCTGAGTAGAGCGCAGACAGCCACCAAATAGCAACGTGTAGCACAAAAGCCAAAGATACCCTGACCTAAGCATGCGAAACCTATCCTAACGAAGCGTAGAATAACTGAACATAACGTGCCGCGACCACTATTGCTGGCTTCCGCAGAGCGAAGCAGAACATACCAGAACGCAGTAGAGCGTAGAAATACACCGAATGACAGTGTAAGCCACGAAAGTCGAATCTACCCATACCTAACCCAAGTTAGCATATCGTAACAAAAGGTAGCCTAACTGAACCTAGCGGGCCGAGACTACAACTACTGTCCTCCCCAGGGACGAGCAGAATACTATAGAGCACAGTGGAGTGAAGCCGAAAAGTAGATTTCCCAACCTAACGTGGACTAACCTAACCTAACCAAACGTAACCAATCCCAATCTAACGTGCCTATCCCAAAATTGCTGGCCTCTTCATCGCCAAGCAGGGCGTATTAGAGGTGAGTAGAGCGCAGATGTCCATAGTACGGCCGTGTTTAGAACAAAGGTCAAAGCTGCACTTTCCTAGCTCAAGCAAACGTAACGTAAGCGAACGTATCGTAACACGAACTTACGTGCCATGTCCGCTGTTGCTGGCCTCATGAGAGCTAAGCAGAGTGGAGCAGAGCTTGTAGAACGCTGAAATATACCAAGTAGGACTGTATAGCCCAAAAGTCGAAGCCATCCTAACCAAATCTAACCAAACCTGGCCTAACCAAACGTAACATAACTCAGCCGTACGTGCCGAGCGCGCTGTTCCGGTCGCCCACAGAGACAAGCAGGGTGTGATGGCGCACAGAAAGCGCAAAGGTTCATAGGACAGCGGTGTGTGGCACAAAAGTCAAAGGAGTCCTAACGCAACACAACGTGTCCTAGCCTAACCAAATGTAATATAACTGAAACTAACGTGCAAGGACCACTCTTACTGGCCTCCCCGGAGTCGAGCAGAGTACAGTAGAGTAGTGCAGAGCGTAGACATACTCCGAGTAGCGGTGAATAGCACAAAAGTCGGGCGCTACCGTTTCCTATCCTAATCAATCTTAACATTACCAAACGTAGCCTAACAAAGCCTATCGTGCCATGACCACTATTGCTGGCCACCCGAAAGGCGAGCATTGCTTAATACAGCATAGTAGAGCGCAGAAAGACACCAAATAGCAATATATAGCGCAAAAGTGGAAGATAACCTGCCTAACCAGGCATAATATAGCTTAACCAAGCGTACAATAACTAAACCTAACGTGCCGCAACACGTATTGCTGGCCTCCACAGAGCCAAGCAGAGCTTAATAGAAGAGATCAGTGCCTAGAAATCCACAGAACCGCAGTGTATAGCAGAAGAGTCGATGCTACAATACCAAACCCCTCCGAACCTAGCCAACCCATTCGTAACCATGCAAAACCTATCGTGCCCTGACCGCTATTGCTAGCCTCCCAGAGACGAGCATAATGCAGCATAGCACAGTAGAGCGCGGAGAGCCACCAAATGGCAGCGTATAGCACAGAGGTCAAAGATACCCTTACCACACCTGACCTAACATAACATAACCGACCGCAGAATAACTGAACCCAACGTGCCGCAACCACTAATACTGACTTCCCCAAAGACAAGCAGCATATGATAGAGCACATTAGAGCACAGAAATCCAAACAATATCAGCGTTGAGCACATATGTCATAGCTAACCTAACCTAACCGAACCTAACCTAACGTAACAAAACGTAACAAAACTCCACCTAACATGCCGAAACAACTATTACTGGAATCCCCAGAGCCAAGCAGAACATACTAGAACACAGTAGAGCGCAGCATTCCACGGCACTACAGTGTGTGGCCCAAAAGTCAAAGATACCCTGACCTAGCCTCTCCTAACCTAGCCAAGCCAAGCGTAACATTGCTAAACGTAACGAGCCGAGGATAATATTGCTAGCCTCCCCAGAGCCAAGCTGGGCATATTAGAGTAACGTAGATCGTCGGAATTCTCCGAATAGTGGTGTACAGCACAAAAGTTAAAGCAATTCCATCCTAACGTAACCAACCATAAGATAAGTTGGCGTGACATGACACAAGCTGACGTGCCACAAAAGCCATTGCCGGCCTCACGGGAGCTAAGCAGAATATTGCAGAGCAATTTAGGACGCTCGAATCGTCCGAATAGTAGTTTACAGCAAAAAAGTAGGGGATAGCCTTACCGAATCTGACCTTACCAAGCCTAGTCAAACGTAACCAATCCCAGCACAACGTACCTAGTCCACAATTGCTGGCCTCCCCATCGCCAAACAGGGCACATTAGAGGTGAGCAGAGCGCAGAGGTCCATAGAATGGCAGTGTATAGCACGCAAGTCAGAAATATCCCAACCAGATCAAAGCAAACCTAACCTAACCAAACATAACCTACCTTAACCTAACGCGCCGCGGCCACCATTTCACGCATTCTCAGATCGAAGCAGGGAGACTTAGATAGTAGTAGAGCGCAGAAATCCATCGAAAGCAGTGTATAGCGCAATAGTCAATACTATCCATTCCTAACCAGACCTAATGTAACCTAAATGAACGCAGCCTATCTCAACCTAACGCGCCGAGACCACAATTGCTGCTCTCCCCCGCGCCATTCAGAGAGTATTAGAGAACAGTAGAGCGCAGAAGTCCATGTAAAAGCAGTGCGTTGCACAAAAGTCAAAGCTATCCTAACATAACACAACGTAACCTAACCTATCCGAACGTAATATAACACATCCTATCGTGCTGTGGCCACTACTGCTGGTCTCCCCAGAGGCAAGCAAACGATACAAGAGCAGTGCATTGCACAGGTAACGACCCAATAGCAGCGCATAGCACAAAAGAAGTAGCTATACTAACCAAGCATATCCGAACCTAGCCAAGCCGTGAGTAACCTGACCCAAACTTGCGTGGCGAAACCACCATTGCTGGCCTCCCCAGAGTAAAGGGAACATACCAGAACACAATAGATTGCAGTAATTCAACGTATGGCAGTGTATAGCACATAAGTCAAAGCCATCCCATCCTAACCTAACCTAACGTAACGTAAGCAAACGTAGCATAACCCTTCCTAACGTGTCGGTACCTCTATTCCTGCCCTCCTCAGAGCCAAGCAGAACGGACTTTAGGAGAGTAGAGCGCAGATTTCCATAGAATCTCAGTGCATAGCACAATAGTCAAATGCATTCCATCCTAACTTGACCTATCACAACATTACCAAACGTAGCCAAACACAACCTATCGCGCCGTGATCGCTCCTGCTGGCCTCCCGAGAGTCGAGCAGAGTATAGTAGGACACAGTAGAGCGCAGAAAGCCACCGAATAGCAACGTATTGCAGAAAAGTAAAAGATATCCATACTTAACCGTACCTAGCCTAACCTAACCAAACCTAGGAAATTGGAATTTATCTCAACCTTACGTGCCGCGACCAGTATTGCTGTTCGCGACAGAGCGTAGCAGGGAAAAATAGAGAAGAGTAGAGCGCAGGAATCCATAGAATCGCAGTGTACAGCAGAAAAGTCAAAGATATCCAAACATAACCTATCCTTTCGTAGCCAAACGCAACGTCACGTGCCGCGACCACTATTACCGGCCTCCAGAGAGACTAGCAGATAGAGTAGGGCAAAGTTGTGGGCAGGAAGCCGCCGAACAACTGCTCATAGCACGAAAGTCAAGGCTACGCTAACCAAACATAACCTAACCTGACCGAACCAAACGTAACCTAACACTACCTAACGCGCCATACCACAATTACTGGGATCCCGATGGTCGAACAGAGTGTAGTAGAGCAATGTAAAGCGCAAAAATCTATCGGAATGCAGTGTACAGCGCAAAAGTCAAAGCTACGCCACCACAACGTATCCAAACGTGATATAGCCGAACGCAACAAAACTTAACCTAACGTGCCGAGACCAATACTGCTGGAATCCCCAGAGCCAAGCAGAATATACAAGAGCACATTCGAGCGAAGGAACACACCGAATAGCAGTGTATAACGCAAAAGTCAAAGCCATAATAACCAAACGTAACCTAACCTAGCCTAAATAGGCGTAACATGACAAAACCTATCGCGCCACGACCATATTTGCTGACATCCCCAGAGCAAAGCAGAGCATATTAGAGGACAGTAGGGTCCAGAAATACACCGAAGAGCAGACTACAGCACATAAGTCTAAGCTACCCTATCCAACCGCAGCAAAACGTAACATAGCCGAACGCAGCATAACTCAGCCTGATGTGCCACGGCCGCTGTTGCTGCCCCCCCCCCCCCCCCAGAGACAAGCAGAGGCTTGTAGCGCAATGCAGATGGCAGATATCGACCGAATAGCAGAGTTCAGCACAAAAGTGAAAGCTATCATGACCAGACCTTTCCTAATCAAGCCAAGAAAAACGTGAAATAGCCCAACCTAACGTGTGTAGACCTCTATTCCTGGCCACCCCTAAGCCAAGTAGAACATTTGAGAGCACAATGGAGCGCAGAAATTGACCGTATAGCATTGTGTAGCACAAAAGTCAAAGCGATACGTCCAAACCTTACCAATTATATCGTAAAGAAGCGAAACATGACTCATCCCAAAGTGCCGATAACAAAACTACTGCCCTCTAGAAAGCCAGGCGGAATATGCTAGAGCACAGTAAAGCGCAGTAATACACTGCATTGCAGTGTATATCACAAAAGTGGTAGGTATCCTAACCTAACTTGTTCTAACCTAATATAACCGAACGTATGCTAACTCAACAAGAGGTGACGAGGTTACTTTTGCTGGCCTCCACAGAGCCAAGCCGACCATATTAGAGCAATGTGTAGCGCAGAAATCCACCGCATATCCGTGTGTATCACAAAAGTCAAATCTATCATAACAAATCATAGCCAAACCTTGCCTAACCATGCGTAACATAACTGAACCTAACGTGCCGGGACCACTATTCCTGGCGTCCACGGATACAAGCGGAACATATTAGAGGCGAGTAGGGCGCAGAGATCTATAGGATCGCAGTGTACAGCAGAAGAGTCAAATGGAGCCAAAATAAACCCAAACCAAAATAACCTAACCTATCGTAGGCAGGCTCATCTTATAGTGCCGCGACCACTGTTGCTAGCCTCCCAGGTTCTAGCAGATTTGGTTACAGCAGAGTGGACGGCAGGTACCCACAGAATAACTGTGTATAGAACGCAAGCCAGAGCTACAGTAACCAATTCTATTCTAACCTAACCTAACCAAACGTAACATAACCCAACCTAACGTGTCGCGACCACTATTGCTCACATCCCGCCAGTAAAGCAGAGTATAGTAAAGCAATGTAGACCGCAGAAATCCACAGAATAGCAGTATATAGTACAAAAGTCAAAGCTACCCTAGCATGACATATACAAATTTAATATAACCAAACGCAACCTAACCTAACTTAACATGCCGAGGCCAATAACGTTGGCCTCGACAGAGCCAAACGGAATATACTAAAGCGCAGTGGAGCGCAGTGAGCCACCAAATAGCAGTGTATCGCAAGAAAGTCAAAGATATACTAACATAACTTGACCTAACCTAACCTAACCAGTCGTAGAATATCTAGCCCTAACGAGACGAATCCTCTATTCCTGACCTACGCAGTGCCGAGAAGAACATATTAAAGTTCAGTGAAGCGTTGAAATCCACTGCACAGCAGTCTATAGCACAAAAGTCGAAGCCATCCGAACGAAACGAAAAATAACCAAACCTAACCAGACGTGACCTAACACATCATATCGTGCCACGACCGCTATTGCTGGTCTCCCTGGAGTCGAGCATAGTATAGTAGATCTATGAAGAGCTCAGAAACCCACCGAAGAGCAGTGTATAGCACAGAAGTCAAAGCAACCCCTTCCTAAGCTAACAAATCGTGACATATCCAAACGTTACATAACACAACATTACGTCCCTGTACCGCTATCGCTGACATACCAAGAGTCGAGCAGATTATAGTACAGCAATGCAGAGCACTGAATCACGCTGAATAACAGTGGACAACACGAAAGGCAAAGCTATCAAAGCCCAACCCGAAATAACGTAACCCAAGGAAACGTAGCTTAACTGAAACTAACGTGCATGCACCACACAATGCTGCCCTCCACAGAGCCAAGCAGCACATATTGCAGGAGGCTTAGGCTCCGAAATCCATGGGATCGTAGTGTACAGCAAAAGAGTCAAAGATATCCAAAAGTAACCCAAACTAACGTAACCTAACCTATCGCTGCCAAACTCAACGCAACCTGTCGCGACCACTATTGCTGGCCTCCCCAGGGACTAGCAGAATAGAGTAGAGCACAGTCGAAGGTAGAAATCCACCGCAGAGCTGTGTACAGCACGAAAGTCAAAGCTACACTAACCAAACCTAACACAACCTAACGTAATGAACGAAACCTGACTCTACCTAAGGTGCCACGATCACTGTTGTTGGCATCAAGACAGTTGAGCTGGGTATAGCAGAGCAATGTGGGGCGCAGAAATGCACAGAATGGCAGTGTATAGCACAAAAGTCATAGATACCCTATCCTAACCTAACCCAACGTAACCTAACCAAACGCAGCCTAACACAGCCTAATGTGCCGAGACCACAATCGCAGCCCTCCCAAGGCCTAAGAACATTATAGGACAGTAGAGCGCATGAATCCACCGTACAACGTTGTATGCCACAAAAGTCAATGCCATCCTAAACAAACTTACCTAACCTAACCTAACCGCACGTAACATAACTCAGACAAACGTGCCACGACCTCCATTGGAGGCCACCCCAGAGACGTGCAGATGATAGTAGAGCATTGCAAGGCGCAGATATCGACCGAATAGCAGTGTAAAGCAAAAAGGCAAGGCCATACATGTCGAACTTAACCAAACCGAATATAACCGAACGTAACCTAACTGAACCTAATGCGCCAGGTCCTCCATAGCTGTCCTCCCGTCAGACAAGTAGAGGCTAGTAGAGCAACGCAGAGCGCAAGTATTTTCCGAATGGCAGTGTATAGCTCAGAAGTCAGTGCTACCTTAACAAAACCTAACCTAACCTAGCCAGGCAAAACGTAACATATATATGCCTAACGCGCCGAGACCACTATTGCTGGCCTTCCCAGAGCGAAGCAGAAATTATTAGGGCGCAGTGGAGCACAGAAATCGTCCGTATAGCAGTGTATGTCACGAAAGTCAAAGCTACCCTATCCTAACCAGGCCATTCGCGACATAACCGAACGTAGCTAAACACAGCTTAACGTGCCACGACCGCTATTGCTGTCCTCCCCTGAGTCGAGCAGGGTATAGTTGAGCTATGTGGATCGCACAAGTCCACAGAATAGCAGTATACAGCACACCATACAACCCTAACCTAACCTAACTTATCCAAACTTAATATAAGCGAACGTAGCATAACATAAACAAACGTGCCGAGACCACTATTGTCGCCCCCCCCCAACCAAGAGACAAGCAGGATATGCTAGACCACAGTAGAACGCAGAAGGCTACCAAATAACACTGTGTAGCACGAGAGTCATGGACACCCTAACCAGAACTATCCTGACATAACCTAATCAAGCGCAGACTAACTAAACCTTACGAGCCGAGTCCAATACCGTTGGCCTCCCCATCGGCCAGCAGAACATGTTGGAGGAGCGTAGAGCGTTGAAATCGATTGAATGACAGTGTATAGCACAATGGTCATAGCTATCCCAACTAAACCTAGCCATGCCTAGAACGAACAGGCTGAAAATTGCTCAACATAACATGCCGCGACCACTACACCTATCGTCCCCAGACGCAAGCAGAGTGCAATAGCGCACGGTAGAGCGCAGACGTCCATAGAATAACACTGCGAAGCACAAAGGTCGATGCTACCCTAACATAATGCAGCGTAACCTAACATAGCCGAATGTATTATAACTCAACCTAACGTGCCGCGACCATTATTGCTGGCCTCCCAGGGTCTAACAGATTTGATTAGAGCGCAGTGGAGGACAGGGAGCCACCGAATAACTGTGTATAGAACGCAAGCCATAGCTTCAATAACCAAACCTAACACAACCAAACCTAACAAACGAAACCTAACTCTACCTAACGTACCACGACCGCCATTGATGGCCTCCCCAGAGACTAGCAGTATACACTAGAGCACAGTTTAGCGCAGAAAGCAACCAAATAGCAACGTATAGCACAAAAGTCAAAGATATCCGTACCTAACCTGACATATCCTAACCCAGCCGAACGTGGAATAGCTAAGCTAAGGATACGAGACCTCTATTTCTGGCCTCCCCAGAGCCCAGCAGATCATACTAGAGCACAGCAGAGTGCAGAGATCCATCGAATAGCAGCGTGTAACACAAAAGTCAATGGCATCCTAACCATACGTACCTTAACCTGACCTATCCTCACGTAATATGACTCAGCTTATCGATCAACGACCGCTATTGCTGGTCTTCCCAGAGTCTAGCAGAGTGCAGTAGAGCATTGAAGAGCGCAGATAGCCACCGAATAGCTGTGTATTGCACAAGAGGCAAAGACACATCATCATAGCCTGACCAAACGCAACATAGCCAAACGAACATAACTGAACATAACGTGCATACACCTCTATTTCTGGCCTCCTCAGAGCAAAGCAGAGAAAACTCAAATACAGTAGAGCGCAGCGATTCAACGAATAGCAGTGTATAGCACACAAGTCAAAGATATACTTGCCTAAACTAAGCAAACGTAACGTAACCAACCGTAACATAACCCAAACTAACGTGCCTAGACCACTATTACTGAGCTCCACATGGAAAAGAAGAATATATTATAGCACGTTAGAGCGCAGAAGTACACCGAACAGCAGCGTATAGCACAAAAGCTAAGGTCTTCGTTTCCTGGCCTAACAAATCTTAACATAACCAAACGTAACATATCTCGAAATAACGTACCGCGATCACTATTGCTAGGCTCCCCGGATCCGAGCAGAGTATGGTAGAGACAGAGGAGCGTAGAATTCTAGCGAATAACGGTTTATAACACGAAAGTCGGAGCTATCCAAGGCTAACGCAACGTGACATAACCTATCCAAACGTATCCTAACACAACCTAACCTGCCGCCACGACAAATGCTGGCCTCCCGAGAGTCGAGCAGAGCATGGTTGATCGCTGCACAGCGCAGAAATCCGCCGAAAAGCCCTCTATAGCTCAGAAGTGTCAGCTATCCAATCCTAACCACACCAAACGAATCGTAACCAAACGCAACTTAACTCAGCCTAACGTGCCGAGAGCCCTACTGCTGGCCTCGCGGTATCATGGCCTATCAGAATATGCTAGATCACAGTGGATCTCAGTAACACACCGCATTGCAGTATATAGCGCAAAGGTGGAAGGCACCCTAACTTGCACTGCCATAACCTAATCCAACCGAACGTAGCCTAACTAAACGTATCGTGCGGAGAACACTATTATTGGCATCCCCAGATCCAAGCAGAGCATATTAGAGCAATGTAAATAGAATAAATCGGCTGAATAGCGGTGTATAGCATAAAAGTCAAAACTATCCTATCCTAACCAAACCAAACTTAACTTAATCAAACGTGGTATATCTCAAACTAACGTGCCGAGAACACTATTGCTGGACACTCCAGAGCCAAGCAAAATATAATACAGCTCAGCAGAGCGCAGAAGTCCACCGAAAAATCGTGTACGCCACGAAAGTCAATGCTAACCGCGCATGACACAAGCAAACGTAACCACACCAAACGTAGCCTAGCTCAACCAAACCTGCCGAGATCAACATTGCTGGCCACCACTGAGCTGAACAGAGTATAGTAGAGCCGAGTAGAGCGCAGAAAGCCGCCGGATAGCAATATATAGCACAAAAGGCAAAGATATCCCAACCTAACCATACACAACCTAACCTAACCAAGCGTAGAATAAATAAATCTTACGAGCCGAGACCTCTGCCTCTGGACTCCCCAGAGCCAAGAAAAACATATTAGAGCACGGCAGAGCGCAGAAACTCACGTTACCAGTGTATAGCACAAATGTCAAAGCCATCCTAACCAAACATAGCCTAACCTAACCTTTCCAAACGCAACCTAACACAACCTATCGCCACACGGCTGCCATTGCTTGCCTCGCCACAGCCGAATAGGGTATATTAACGCAGCAAAGAGTGCAGAAATACGCTGAATAGCAGTGTATATCACAAAAGTCAAAGATATCCTATCCTAACCCATCCAAACGCTACATAACCAAACGCAATGTCACTCAGCCTAATGTGCCGAGATCACCACTGCTGGGCTCCCCATAGCCAGTAGAATATACTAGAGCACAGTAGAGCGCAGAATTCCAGCGAAGTTGTGTGTATACCACGCATGTCAAAGCTATCCATGGCTAACCCAGGCTAACATATACAAGCCGAATGTAGCCTAACACAACCTAGCGCTCCTTGACCGCTATTAATGGCCACCCCATAGACGAGAAGAGTATAGTAGAGCAATGTAGAGCGCAGAAACACGCCGGATGGCATTGTATATCACAAAAGTCAATGCTACCATCTCTTAGCCAATTCAAACGTAACATAACCGAACGATACTTTACAGAACGTATCGCGCCACGGTCACTGTAGCTGGCAACCACGGGGTCGAGCTGATTATAGTAGAGTGTAGCAGAGCGCAGGAATCCACTTAATAGCAATGTGTGCCACGAAAGAAGAAGCTGTCCAAACCTAACCGGCACTAACGTAACACAACCTAACGTAGCATAACTCAGTCTGACGTGCCGACGCCACCATTACTGCCCTCTCCAGAGACCGTCAGAGCATATTAGAGCACAGCAGAGAGTAGGTGTCAACCGAATAATGGTGTATGGCGCAAAAATCAAAGCTACTGTACCTTAACATGTCCAAACGCAACATACCCAAACGTAGCCTAACTCAACATAACCTGACGAGGCCACTGTATCTTTCCTCCCCATAGCGAAGCGGAATATACTATAGCACCGCAGAGAGCAGTAATACACCGCGCTGCAGCGTATAGCACAAAGGTTGGAGGTAACCTGTCCCAACATGTCCTAACCTAACATAGCCGAATGTCGACTAACTCAACATGAGCTGCCGAGATTACTAATGCAGGCCTGCACAGAGCAAAGCATAGCATATTGGAGGAGACTAGAGCGCACGTGTCCACAGGATCGCAGTGCATAGCACAATAGTCGAAGCTGCCCTATCCCAGCAGTGCCAAACGTAACATAACCGAACGCTTCTTAACTCAACATAACGTGACGAGGCCACTGTAGCTTGCCTCCCCAGAGCCAAGCGGAATATACTAGAGCACCGTAGAGAGCAGTAATACACCCCGCTGCAGCGTATGGCACAAAGGTTGCAGGTAACCTGTCCCAACATGTCCTAACCTAACATAACCGAATGTCGACTAACTCAACATGAGCTGCCGAGATTACTAATGCAGGCCTGCACAGAGCAAAGCATAGCATATTGGAGGAGACTAGAGCGCACGTGTCCACAGGATCGCAGTGCATAGCACAATAGTCGAAGCTGCCCTATCCCAGCAGTGCCAAACGTAACATAACCGAACGCTTCTTAACCCAACCTAACGCGCCGAGGCCACCATCGCTTGCATGCCCAGAGCCAAGCAGAACGTACTAGAGCACAGTAGTGCGCAGTAATACACCGCATTGGAATGTGTGGCACAAAAGTCAAAGATATCCTAACTTAACCTGTCCTAACCGTACCTAGCCGAACGTAGCCTGACTCAGCCGAACGAGCCGAGATCACCATTGCTGGCCCCCCAAAGGCGAGCAGTACATATTAGAGCATATTAGAGGGCAGAAACCTACCGAAGAGCTGTGTATAGCACATAACTGAAAGCTATCCTATCCTAACCTAACCAAACTTACTTGCATAACCAGAGGTAGCACGACTCATCCTAACATGCTGCCACCATCATTCCTGGCGTCTCCGTAGACAATCAGTCAGTGACAGCGTACAGTAAAGCGCAGAAGTCCATAGAATCGCAGTGCACAGCACAATAGTCGAAGCGACCCTTTTCTAACATAATCAACCGTAACATAAGCGAACGTAGCCAAGCGCTACCTATCGCGCCGATAACACTATATCTTGCCCCCAACCAGATCCAAGCAGAATATACTAGAGCAAAGTAGATCGCAGTAATCCACCGCAATGCAGTGTATAGCACTAGGGTAAAAGGTATCCTAACCTAACTTTACCAAACATAACCGAACTCAGCCTAACGTGCCGAGTCCACTATTGCTGGACTCCCCATTGCTAAGCAGAGCATATTAGAGGAAAGTAGATCGCAGAAGTCCATATAATGGTATTAAATGGCAGAAACGTCAAAGATATCCAAACCTAACCGATACAAACGTAACCCAACCATACGTAACGTAAGCATACCTATCGTGCCACGGCCACGATTTCTGGCCTCCTCAGAGCAAAGCAGGGTATATTAGAGCACAGCAGATGGCAGCAATTCCCCGAACAGTTGTTTACAGCTGGAAAGTCAAAGCTATCATAACCAAACTTAACCTAACCTAACCTAACCTAGCGTAACTTAACTCATGCATACGTGCCACGACTACTATCGCCGGCGTTCCCGCAGGCAAGCGGAGGCTTGCAGAGCAATGCAGATCGCAGCTATCGGCCGAATAGCAGTGTACAGCGCAAATTTCTAAGCTAAACTAACCAAACTTAACCAAACATAACCAAGCTGAAGTTAACGTAGCTGAACCTAACTTGCCAGGAACAGAGGTACTAGCCTCCCCAGAGCCATGCAGAGGGCATTAGGGTACATTAGATCGCAGTAATCCACCGTATCGCAGGGTACAGCACAAAAGTCGAAGCTATCGCACCGTAACGTAACCAAACGTAGCCTAACCATTCATATCGTACCGAGACCACTATTGCTGCCCTCCTCAGAGTAAAGCATGAAATATTAGAGGAGGATAGAGCGCAGCAATCCATAGAAACGCAGTGCATAGCACAATAGTTGATGCTACCCTATCCTAACATAACCAAACGTTAAAAAACCGAACGTAGCCAAGCTCAATTTAATGCGCTGGGTCCACTATTGCTTGCCTCTCCAAAGCCAAGCAGATCGTACCAGAGCAATTTAGAAAGAAGTAATCCACCGCATTGCAGTTTACAGTGCAAGGATCAAAGATATCCTAACCTAACCTGACCATACATAACAAAACCAAACGTAACCTAACTCAACCTAATGGGCATAGACAACTATTGCTGACCTCGCCAGATGAAATCAGGACAAATTCATGGCGCGTAAAGCGCAGAAGTCCATGCAAAGGCAGTGTGTAAGGCAAAAGTCAATGATTTCCGGGCAAAACCCGAACAAACTTAACCTAACCGAACGCAACATAACCCAACCTAACGAGCCGCAACCACAATCTCTGGCCACACAAGAGCGAAGCAGAAAATGTTTGAACACAGTAGGGCGCAGAAATCCAGCGAATAGCAGAGTGTAGGACAAGAGACAATGCTATCCTAACCTAACCTAACATACCGTAACAAAACCAAGCGTACCTTGACAGAACGTAACGTGCAGATACCACTGTTGCTGTCCTCCTCAGAGGCAAGATGAGCATATTAGAGCAGAGTAGAGCTCAGAAGTCCACCCAAGAGCAATATATGACTGGGAAGATGAAGTGAATCC
The DNA here is from genome assembly GCF_001483705.2 of Eufriesea mexicana. NCBI lineage: Eukaryota > Metazoa > Arthropoda > Insecta > Hymenoptera > Apidae > Eufriesea > Eufriesea mexicana. Next base: position 72,600 of record NW_016923886.1, read on the forward strand.
TAATTGACCCCGAACCAACGTAACCTAACAGAACGCAGCACAACCCAACATAACGTGCCGCGACCACCATTCATGACGTCCCAGGGGACCAGCAGTATGTGGTAGCGCACAGCAGAGCGCAGAAGTCCATAGAATAGCAGTGTGTAGCACAAAAGTTATAGCTATTCCAACCTAAACCAACATAGCCTAACATAGCCAAACGTAATATAACTCAACCGAACGTGTCCAGACCACTATTGGTGGCCTCCCCAACGCCAAACTGAACATATTATAGCAGAGTAGAACGCAGATGTTCACTGAATGGCAACGTAAAACACAAAAGTCAATGGTATCTTTACCTGACCCAAACAAATCTAGCCAAACCAAACGTAATATAACCCAACCTAACA
>NW_016923886.1:73002-74105 GCF_001483705.2 Eufriesea mexicana
CCTGCCAATATTTCTGGCCTCCCCAGAGCAAAGCAGAGAATATTCGATCAGAGTAGAGCGCAGGCATCCACCGAACAGCAGTGTATAGCACAAAAGTGAAATTCATCCTAAAAAAACAAGACCAAACCTAACATAACCAAACGTAGAATAACAGAACCTAACTACTCGAGACATCTATTGCTGGCCTCCCCAAAGCCCGCCAGAGCATATTAGAGCACAGTAGAGCGCAGAAATCCACCGAATAGCAGTGCACAGCACAAAAGTCTGAGCTATCATTGCCTCACCTAAGCAAACATAACATAACCGCACGTAACCAGACAGAACATAACATGCATAGAACCCTATTGCTGGCCTCCACAGAGCCAGGCGCAATACACTAGAGCGCAGTAGAGCGCAGAAATCTACCGAATATCGATGTATAGCATGAAGGTCAAGGACATCCTGACCTAACCGTACAAAGCTTATCATATCCAAGCGTAACCAGCACAACCAAACGTGCCTACACCAACGTTGCTAACCTCCCTGGAGCGACGGAGGACATGCTACAACTTACTAGTTTGTCGAGATCCGTCGTATTGCAGCATAAGGCACAAAATTCGTTCATATCCTAACCTAACCTGACAAACCCTAATACAACCAATCGCAGTCGAACCCAAAATAACTTGTTGAGACCACTATTCCTGGCACCCCCAGAGTCTAGCTGTCATATTAGAGCGCAGTAGAGCACAGAAGTCCACCGAGTATTAATGTATAGCGCAAAAGTCGAAGTCACCATAACCATAATCAACCAAACGTACCATAAGCAAACGTAGCCGAACTCAATCTAACGTGCAAAGACTACTACTGCCGGCCCCTGCAGTGCCAAACAGGATATACTAGGGCACGGTAGAGCTCAGAAATCAAGAGCATTTCTCTTCATATCGCAAAAGACAAGAACATCCTGCATTGATTTTTGTGATATACACAGGCATCCGGTGGATTTCTGCGCTCCACATTGCTCCACTGTACCCTGTTCGTCTATGCGGACGTCAGTAATAGTGATCCCGGCACGTTAGGTTGAGATTGGCTACGTTTGCTTAGGTTACGTTAGTCTGGGTTAGGTT
>NW_016923886.1:74800-75531 GCF_001483705.2 Eufriesea mexicana
TACCCCGCTATTCGGTGGATTTCTGCGCTCTACATTCCTCCAATATGTTCTGCTTCGGTCTGGGGCGGCCAGCAATGGTAGTCTGGATATCTTACGCTAAGTTAGGATACGTTCGATTCTGTTAAGTTAGGACAGGGTAGAATAGGATAACCTACACTTTTGCGCTATGCACTGCAATGCGGTGTATTAGTGCGCTCTACTCTGCTCTAGTATATTCTGCTTCGCTCTTGGGAGGCAAGCAATTATGGTATCGATACGTTAGGTTGAGTTAAGCTACTTTCGGTTAAGTAAAGTTTGGTCAGGTTAGGATAGGATAGCTATGACCTTTGGACTATACACCGATATTCGGTGTATTCCGACGCTCTGCATAGCTCACCTATACTCTGTAGGACTCTGGAAAGGACAGTAATAGTGGTCTCGGCACGTTAGGATGAGTGAGGCTGCGTTTGGTCAGGTTGGGTTCGCTTGGGTTAGTTTAGATAGCTTTGCCCTTCGTGGTATAAACTGTTGCTCAGTGGATTCCTGCGCTCCACTGCGATCCAGTATGTTCCGTTTGACTCAGGGGAGAGCTGCGATAGTAGTCTCAGTACGTTAGGTTCAGTTGGATTACGATTGGTTATGTTACGTTTGGTTAGGTTAGGATAGGATGACTTTGACTTTTGTGCTATGCAATGCTATTCGCTGGATTTCTGCGCTCTACATTGGTCTAGCGTGCTCTGCTTGGCTCTGGG
>NW_016923886.1:76291-78052 GCF_001483705.2 Eufriesea mexicana
CGGCTATAGGGAGGCCAGCAGCAGTGCTCTAGTCACGTTACAGTGAGTTATGTTGCGTTTGGCGTTGTTAGGTTTGCATATGTTAGGACGGGAGATCTTTGACTTCTGTGCTATACGCTGCTGCTATGCGGATTCCAACAGTCTACAGTGCTCCTGTATGATCAGCTTGGCTCTGGGGAGTCCAGCAATAGAGGCCTCGGCAAGTTAGGTTTAGATATTCTACGTATGGTTGGGTTATGTTTGGTATGGTTAGGTATGGTTGTCTTTGACTTTTATGCTATACATCGATATTTGGTGGCTTTCTGCTCTCTACCTCGCTCCATCATACTCTACTCTTCCCTGGGGTGTCCAGCAATCGCGGTCGCGGTACGATAGGTTATGATAGGCTACGTTTGGTAGTGCTAAGGTTGGTCAACTTAGAAGAGATTAGCATTAACTTTTGTGTTAGACACCAATACTCAGTGGATTTCCACGCCCTACATTGCTCTAGAATTCTCTGCTCGACTATGGGAATGCCAGAAATTGTGTTCTCGACACGTCAGTTTGAGTTATGCTACATTTGGTTAGGTTAAGTTAGACCTGGATAGGTAAGTGTACCTTAAACTTCTGCTCTGTACAGCGCCATAATATGTACTGCTTCGCTCTGGCGATGGCAGCAATAGTGGTATCGGCACGTTAGTGTGGGTTAGGGTACATTTGGTTACGTTACGTTTGCTCAGGTTAGGATAGGGTAGCTTTGACTTTTGTACTGTACACTCATATACGCCTGATTTCCGCGACCTACTGTGCTCCAATACGCTTTGCTGGGCTCTGGGCAGGCCAACAATAGGGGCCTTGGCGTGTTAGGCTGATGCATGTTACATTTGGCTTGGCTAGGTTAGGATAGGTATGGTCATGGTGTCCTAGACTCTCGCGGTATACACTGTAATTCGGTCTATATCTGCGCTCTGCATCGCTCTGCTATCCTCTGCTTGTCCCTGGGGAGGTAAGCAGTAGTTGTCGTGGCACGTTTGTTTGAGTTAGGTCACGTTTGGCTCTGTTAGGGTAGGTTTAGTTTGGTTAGGACGGCTTTGACATTTGTGCAGTACACTGCTATTCGATGGACTTCTGTGCCCTACAGTGCTCCAGGATATTCTGCTTGGTTATTGTGTGGCTGTCAGTAGTGCCGTCGGCACGATAGGCTGAGCTAGGTTGCGTTGGCTTATGTTACGTTTTGTGTGGTCTGGACGGGAGAGCATAAACTTCTGTGTTATACACAGCCCCTCGGTGGATCTCTGCGCCCTACAATGGTCTACTATGCTCTGCTCGACCCCCGGTAGGCTTGCAATAGTGGTCGCGACACGTTTGGTCCTGTTAGATAATGTTTGGCTTTGTTTGGCTTGCTTTGGTTAGGGCGGGATGCCTTTGACTTTTGTGCTATACACTGACATTCGGTGGACTTCTGCGCCCTTCCTTGCACTACTATACTATATTCAACTTTCGGGAGGACATGAATGGCGGTCGTGGCACTATAGGTTGAGTTAGGTAACGTTTGGTTAGGGGAGGTAGGATTAGATTTGGTGAGAATGGCTTTCACTTTTGTGCTATACATAGCTACTCGTTGAAATCCTGAGTTCTACTGTGCTCTACCACGCTCTGCTTGGCTCTGGGGTAGCCAGCAGTAGTAGTCTCGGCTCGTTAGGATTAGCCATTCTAAGTTTGGTTTGGTTAGGTTAGGTCTTCTCGGGTTAGGTTATCCTTGACTTTTGTACTGTACATTGC
>NW_016923886.1:78684-81340 GCF_001483705.2 Eufriesea mexicana
CTCCAGTTTCCACTGACACGTTCTGCTTATCTCAATGGAAGCCAGCAATAAGGGCGACGGAAGAATAGGCAGAGACCAGTTTCGTCTGGCACCGTTACGATTGTTTAGGCTAGGAAAGGATGGCTTTGGCTTTTGTGCTGTGCACAGATATTCGGCAGATTTCTGCAACCTACATTGCTCTACTATACTCCGCTCGACCCTGGAGTGGCCAGTAATTGTGATCTCGGCAGGCTATGTTGAGATGGGCCACGTTTGGGTGTTCTTCGTTTGTGAGGGTAGGAGACGATAGCCTTGACCTTTGCGTTGTACGCTGCCTTTCGTTGAACTGCTGCGCTCTACTATGCACTAGCATGCTATACTTGTCCCTGGGGAGGCCAGCAATAGTGGTCTCGGCACGTAAGGTTAAGTTATGCAACGTTTGGCTTTGCTACGTTTGGAGAGGTTAGGACATTGTAACTTCGACTCATCGCTATACACTATACTGTGATCTACACTGGTGATGCCAGTAGTAGTGGTCTCGACACTTCAGCTTTGGTTATGCTACGTTTGGCTATGCTACGTTTGGCTACGCTGGGAGAGGATAACTTCGACTTCTGCGCTATACATAACAATTCGGTGGATTATGGCGCTCTACATTGCTCTACTATACTCTGCTCGACTCTGCGAAAACCAATAATAGTCGTTCCGGCACGATAGCTTGGTTTATGCTGCGTTTGGTTGTGTCACGTTTGGTCAGGTGAGGTGAGGGTATCACTGACTTTTGTGCTATATACTGCTATTCTGTGGATACTTGCGCTCCACCGAGGCCTGATATGATCAGCTCGGCTCTGGGGAAGCCAGTAATAGTGGTCTAGGCACGTTAGTTTCGGCAACGTGACGATTGGCTATGCTACCCTTGGTTACGTTACGCCTGGGTAGTTTCGACTTTTGTGCCATACACTGATATTCGGAGGATTCCTGCGCTCTACTGTGATCTAATATTCTCTGTCTTGCTCTGTGGACGCCAGAAATTTTGTCCACGGCTCGTTAAGTTGAGTTAGGTATATGTTTGCTTATGTTGCGTTTGGCTAAGTTAGGATGGGATATATTTGACTTTTGCCCTGTACACTGCTATTCGGCGGATATCTGCACTCTTCGTTGCTCTACTACACCCTACTTGACTCAGGGGAGGCCAGCAGTAGCTATCGGGGTACGATAGGTTCTGTCCGGGTACGCTTGGTTAGGTTAGGTTGGATTAGGTTCGGTCAGGATTGCATTGACCTTTGTACTATACAAAGCTATACGGTGGACTTTTGCGCTCAACAGTGATCTAATATTCTCTGCTTTGCTCTGGGGAGGTCACAAATAGTGACCGCGCCGCGTTAGGTAGTGTTAGATCGCGTTCGGTTATATTACATTTGGTTATGTTGGGATAGGTTATCTTCACCTTTTGTCCTATTCGTTGATATTCGGTGGATTTCTGCGCACTACTGCGCCCTCATATTTTCTGCTCAGCTTCTGGGAAGACAGCAATGGTGGTCTTGGCATGATAGGTTGAGACAGGTTACTTTTGGTTAGGTCAGGCCTGGCTATGTAAGGTAAGGGTAGCTTTGGGTATCGTGCTATACTCTGCTGTACGGTGGACCACTGCACTCTACTGTGCTATACAATATCCTGCTTCGCCTTGGGGAGTCCAGCAGCAGTTGTCTCGGCACGTTGGGTTGAGAATGTTGCGTTTGGATATGTGAAGGTTGGCTACGTTAGGACAGGATGGATTTGACTTTTGTGCTGAACGCGGCAATTCGGTAGATTTCTGCGCTCTGCTGCGCTCCAATATTATGTCGCTGGCTCTGGGGTGCCCGGCAATAGTTGACACCGCATGTTAGTTTGGGTCAGGTTACGTTTGCTCATGTTACGTTTGATTAGGTTAGAATAGAAGATTTCTGGCTTTGGTCTATGCACTACTGTTCGGTGCATTTCTGCGCTCTACTGTGCCCTAGCATGTTCTGCTTGGCCCTGGGGAGGCAAGCAGAAGTGTCCTCGGCATGTCAGTTTGAGATTGTTTACATTCACTTAAGCTACGCTTGGTTAGGTTAGGAATGGGTATCCTTGACATTTTTACTATACATTGCGATTCTATGGAATTCTGCGCACTACTCTCGGCTAATCTGTCCTCCTTGGCTCTGAGCAGGGAAGTAATATATGTCTCGCCACGTTAGGTTGAACTATGTTACGTTCGGCTACGTTACGTTTTTTAGGGATAGGATCGGATAGCTTCGTCTTTTGTGCTATACACTGCTATTCGGAGGATTACTGCGCTTTTCCATTATGTCATATCTTATGCTTGGCTCTGTGGTTGTCACCAATAGAGGTGCCGACACGATTGGTTGTTTCAGATATATTACATTTGGTTATGTTGGGATAGGTTATCTTCACCTTTTGTCCTATTCGTTGATATTCGGTGGATTTCTGCGCACTACTGCGCCCTCATATTTTCTGCTCAGCTTCTGGGAAGACAGCAATGGTGGTCTTGGCATGATAGGTTGAGACAGGTTACTTTTGGTTAGGTCAGGCCTGGCTATGTAAGGTAAGGGTAGCTTTGGGTATCGTGCTATACTCTGCTGTACGGTGGACCACTGCACTCTACTGTGCTATACAATATCCTGCTTCGCCTTGG
>NW_016923886.1:83836-86848 GCF_001483705.2 Eufriesea mexicana
GACTATTGTGCTATACACTGTTGTTCGGTGGATTTTTGCACCCCACTGCGCTCTACTATGTCCTGCTTGTATGGTGGTGGGGGGCCTGGAATAATGGGCTTGCCACGTTACCTTGAGTGACGATACGTTTGGTCAGTTTAGGTTAGTTTATGTAAGGATTGGATACCTTTGACTCACTTGCTATACACAGTAATGCGGCGGGTTCCTACGCTCTACCGTTCCATAGCATATTCTGCTTGCCTCTGGGGAGGCCAGCAGTAGTGTCCTCGGCACGTTAGTTTTTGTTCGGTTACGTTCGATTGTGTTACGTTTGGATAGGTTAGGGTGGAGTAACTTGGACCTTTGAGTTATACGCTCATAATCTATGTATCTCTGCGTAGACACGTATACGCAGCTCAACATACCGTGCCGCCACCTATTGCTGGGCTCAGAACGGGCAAGCAGAATAGAGTAGAGCACAGCAAATCACAGAACACCGCCGGATAATGGTGTACAGCCCGAAGGTCGAAGCCACCCTGACCAAGCAGAACCTAACATGACATAATGAAGCGTAGCCTAGCTCCACATAACGTTGCGCTACTATTGCTGCTCTCCTCAGGGCCGAGCAGAATATAGTAGAGCACAGCCGAGTGCAGATATCCTCCGAGCAGCCGTGTATAGCAAGACAGTCGAAGGTAACCTGACCGAGATTGACATAACCCAACCTATCCAAATGTAACATAACTAAACATCTCGTGCCGAGATCACTATCGCTGGAACCACAGACTCTTGAGGAAAATGTTAGAACACCGTAGAGAGCAGAAATGCGCGGTTAGCAGTGTATAGCACAACTGTCTGAACGATCATACCCTCACATCGTCAAACGTAACAAACGCGGACGTTGCACAGCACAACCTAACGTGCCGGGACCACTATTGCCGGCCTTCCCACGTTCGAGCAGAGTATAGTACAACAATGTAGCTCACAGAAATTTACCCAATGGAAGTGTAAAGCACGGAGGTGAAATCTGTCCTAACATCACTTATCCCAACTTAAGATAACCAAACGCAACCTAATTCAAACTAACGTTCCGCGACCGCTATTGCCCGCCTCCCCAGTGTAGAGCAAAGTATAGGATAGCAATGTAGATCGCAGATGTCCACCGAATAGCATAGCATGTTGCATAATTCGAGGGTACCCAGACATATCCTGGACTACTAACTCATGCATACGTGCCACGACCACTATCGCCGGCGTTCCCGCAGGCAAGCGGAGGCTTGCAGAGCAATGCAGATCGCAGCCATCGGCCGAATAGCAGTGTACAGCGCAAATTTCTAAGCTAAACTAACCAAACTTAACCAAACATAACCAAGCTGAAGTTAACGTAGCTGAACCTAACTTGCCAGGAACAGAGGTACTAGCCTCCCCAGAGCCATGCAGAGGGCATTAGGGTACATTAGATCGCAGTAATCCACCGTATCGCAGGGTACAGCACAAAAGTCGAAGCTATCGCACCGTAACGTAACCAAACGTAGCCTAACCATTCATATCGTACCGAGACCACTATTGCTGCCCTCCTCAGAGTAAAGCATGAAATATTAGAGGAGGATAGAGCGCAGCAATCCATAGAAACGCAGTGCATAGCACAATAGTTGATGCTACCCTATCCTAACATAACCAAACGTTAAAAAACCGAACGTAGCCAAGCTCAATTTAATGCGCTGGGTCCACTATTGCTTGCCTCTCCAAAGCCAAGCAGATCGTACCAGAGCAATTTAGAAAGAAGTAATCCACCGCATTGCAGTTTACAGTGCAAGGATCAAAGATATCCTAACCTAACCTGACCATACATAACAAAACCAAACGTAACCTAACTCAACCTAATGGGCATAGACAACTATTGCTGACCTCGCCAGATGAAATCAGGAGAAATTCATGGCGCGTAAAGCGCAGAAGTCCATGCAAAGGCAGTGTACAGCGGAAAAGTCAGGCATATCCTTACCTAACCTTACATAATGTAACTTGACCAGACACAGCATAACCTAACGCGACGTGTCGCGAACGCAGCTCCTGTCCTCCCGAGGGCAATGCAGAGTGTAGTAGAGCGCGGTGGATCACAGAATGCCGCCGAATAGTAGTGTAAAACACGAAAGTCTATGAAGCCTATTCTAACCTACCCAATCGTAACATACCCAAAAGCTACATACCTCAACCAAACACGCCGAGACCTTTATTGGTGACCTCCACAATGACAAGCAGAGTATACTAGAGCACCGCGATGGGCACAGATCCACCACATTAATGTGAATAGCACAAAAATTCCAAGGCATCATAGCATAGCCAGGCCTAACCTAACCAAACCAGATGTAGCGTAACTCAACATAACGTGCCACGGCCACTGCTGCCGGACTCCACAGAGCCCAGCTGAATACAGCAGTGCACAGTATATCACAGGGTACCACCGAATAATGGTGTATATCCCGATAGCCGAAGCTACGCTGACGAAACTTATCACTATACAATCCTGTCAAACGTAGCCTAACTCTTCATAACGTAACGCGAAAACTCTTGCTGGCCACCCCAGGACCAAGCAGAATGTAATGGAATGCGGTCGAATGTAGAATTGCATCGAACGACAGTGTATAACGCGAAAGTCACAGCTACCGTTACCGAACACAACCCAACCTAAACCACCCAAACGTAACCTAACTTATGCTAACATGCGGAGACCGATATTGCTGTCCTCACCAGAGCCAAGCAGAAAATACCGGAACACAGCATAGCGCAGAAGTTCGCCGCATAGCAGTGTATTGTATAAAAGTCAAAGGCACCATGACCTAACTTGACCTCAACTAACCTAACCGAACGTAGTGTAACTCAACACAACGAGATGAGACCAATATTGCTTGGCACACCAGAGACAAGCAGAACATGTTGTAGCACAGCAGAAAGCAGAAAAGTCATGGCTACCGTATCATATCGTAACAAAACCTAGTGTAACCGACAGAAACGCGCCGTGACCGATATTGTAGC
>NW_016923886.1:86894-92432 GCF_001483705.2 Eufriesea mexicana
CACAGCACAAAGTCAAAGCGATCCTACCCTAACATAGCCAATCGTAACACTACAAGGCGTAACACAACGCATCGTAAACATCCGCGACCATCATTTGTGGCCTCCCCAGAGCCAAGCAGAATATAATAGAGCACAGTAGAGCGCCCAAATTCACCGCATTGCAGTGCAAAGCAGAAAAATGAAAGGTACCCTAACCTAACCTGAGCTAACCTACGCTACACAAAAGTAGTGTAACTCTGGATAGTGTGACGAGGCAAACCTTGATGGACGCTCCAGATCAAAGCAGAACGTCTTAGAACACAGTAGAAAGCAGCCATCCACCAAAGAGCAGTGTATAGCACAAAAGTCAAGGCTATCGTATCCTAACGTAACCAAACGTAACATAATCGAACGTAACATAACTCATACTATCGTGCCGTGAACAATACTGATGGCCTCTCCAGAGCCAAGCAGAACATACCAGAGCACAGTCGAGCGCAGAAGTCCGCCGCATTGCAGTGTATAGCACAAATGTCAAAGCAGCATGTCCTAACTTAGCCAAACGTGACGTAACCAAACATAGTCTAGCTCAACGTAACATGGCGAGACCACCGTTGTTGGCCTCCACAGAGACAAGCAGTACGTACTAGGGCACAGTAGTGCCCAGAAATCTACCGTATTGAAGCGAATAGAACAAAAGTCGAGGATATCCTTTCCAACGAGGCCTAATCTAACATAACCTAGCGGAGCATATCTCAACGCAAAGTGCCGCGACCACAGCAGCAGACCTCCCAAGGGCCAAGTAGAATGTAGTAGAGCATAGTCGATAACAGAAGTACAATGGATAACAGAGTATAGCAAGAAAGTCTAGGCATACTCACCAAACATAGCCTAACCTAACCTGACCAATCGCGACATAACTGAATATTACGTGCCACTCCTACAATTGCTCGCCTCCCCAGAGTCGAGCAGAGCATAGTAGAGCAATGTCGGGCGCAAATGTCCACCGAATAGCAGTGTATAGCACAAAAGTCGACGGTATCCTAACCTAACCTCTCCTAACGTAGCCTAACCGAAAGCAGCATAGCTGAACATAACGTGCCGCGACCGCTTTTACGAGGCCTCCCTGAGCCAAACAGAGTCTATCAGAACATAGTAGGTGACAGAAACTTAACGAATAGTGCACATTACGAGAGTCAGAGCAGCCTTTACCAAACTTAACCTAACCTGACCTAACCAAACGTAACCTAACTCAACCTGACGTGCCACGACCACTATTGCCCGACTGCACAGAGTCGAGCAGTGTATGGTAGATCAATGTAGAGCGCAGAAATCCACCGGATAGCAGCTTATAGCACAAAAGTCGAAGAAACAATAATCGAGCCTTCCTAACCTCACCAAACGAAACGTAACCTTACTCAACCTAACTTGCCGATACCACTATTACTGGCCTCCCCGGAGCCAAGGTGGAAATACTAGAGGAGAGCAAACTGCAGAAATCCACCGCATTGCAGTGTGTAGCATGAAAGTCAAGCATATCCTGATATAACGTGACCCCACCTAACCTATCCGAACATAGAGTAACTCAGCATAACGTGTCGAGGCCAATATTGGTGGCCTCCCCAGAGCCAGGCATAACACATTAGAGCACATTAGAGCCCAGAAATTCTACGAACTGCAGCGAGTAGCACAGAAGTCAAAGTAGCCATTCCTAACCTAGACAGACGTAACATATCCAGGCGTAACCTAACTCAACCTAACATGACGAGGCATTTATTTCTGACCTCCGCGAATACAAGCAGAGTTTACTGGAACACAGTATTTCGCAAATGTCCTCCCAATTGCACTGTATAGGAGAAAAGTCAAAGCTATCCTACCCTAACATAGCCAATCGTAATACAACAGAACGTAGCCTAACATAACGCAGCATCTCTCGACCAGTATTTCTGGCCTGCACAGAGGCAAGCAGAATATACTAGAGCACATTAGATATCAGAAGTCCACGGAACAGCAGTGTATTGCACAAAAATCAAAGCCATCGTAACCAAACTTAACCTAACCTAACATAACCAAACGTAACCCAACTCAACCTAACGTGCTACGGCCACTACTGCTCGCCTCATGAGAGTGGAGCCGAGTATATTACAGCAATTTAGAGCGCATAGATAATTTGATTAGCAGTGTACAGCACAAAGTTCAAGGAAACCCTAACCAAACCTCCAAAACGTAACCCAACGAACCGTAATATAACACAGACTAACGTGCCGTGGCTACTATTACTGGCCGCCAAGGAGCCAAGCTGAACACATTTGTGCATATCACAGCGCAGGAATCCACCGACTAGCGGCGTATGTGTCAAGAGTCTAAGCTATTCTATCCTAACCTAACCATACGCAACACAAGCAAACATAGCTAAACTCAACCTAACGAGCCGAGACCACTCTTGCTGCCCTCCCCAGGGCCAAGCAGAATATACTACAGCTCAGTAGAACACAAAAATCTACCGCATTGGAGTGCACAGCACGGAAGTGAAGGATACCCCAACCTAACTAGTCACAACCTAACCTATCCAAACGTAGTTGGTAACTCAACGTGGCGTGACGAGACCAACTTTGCTGGCCTCCGCAGACCCAGGCATAATACGTTAGAGCACAGTAGAAAGCAGCAATCCACCGAATTGATGTGTATAGCACAGAAGTCTAGTCTACCGTGTCCTAACATAACTGAAGATAACATAAGCATACGTAACCTAACTCAACATAACGTCCCGCGTAAATTATCTCTGGCCTCCCCACATCCAAGCAGAATATAATAGAGCAGAGTAGAGCGCAGGAATCCACCGCATTGCAGTGCAAAGCGCAAGTGCGAAATGTAACATAATCTAGTCGGTCCCAACTTAACCTATCCGATCGTAGTGTATCACAGCGTAACGTGATGAGGCAAATTTTCCTGGAATCTACAGAACCAAGCTGAACGTGTTAGAGCACAGAAGGAAGAAGTAACCCACCGGATAGCAATGTATAGCACAAAAGGCAAGGCAACCTTATACTAACCAAACCAAACGTAGCATAGGTGTACGTAACCTAGCTCAACATAACGTCCAGCGACAACAATTCCTGGCACCCCAGAGCCAAGCAGAACATATGAGAGCACAGCAGAAGGCAAAAATCCACCGAACAGCGATGTATAGTACAAAATTCAAGGCTATAGTATACTAACATAAATAAACGTAACATAACCGAACGTAACAAAACTCATACTACCGAGCCGAGGACACTCCTGGCCTCCCCACAGCCAAGCAGAATATAATAGGGCACAGTAGAGCGCAGAAATCCACCGCATTGTAGTGCAAAGCACAAAAATGGAAGGTACCCTTTCCTAACCTGACCTAACGTACCCTACACAAAAGTAGTGTAACTCAGCATAACATGGTGAGGCAAATATTGCTCGTCTCCCCACATCCAATCAGAACGTGTTAGGAAAGAGTAAAAAGCAGCAATCCTCCGAATAGCAATGTGTATCACAAGAGTCAAGGCCATCGTATCCTAACCTAAGCAAACGTAACACAACCGAACGTAACTTGACTCATACTATCGCGCCGAGTACACTATTGCTGGCCACCCCAAAGCCAAGCAGGATATGCCAGATCACAGTAGAGCAGAGAAATCCAATGCATCGCAGTGCACATCACAGAAGCCAAAGGTATACCAACAAAACATGGCCTAACCTAACCTAACCGAACGTAACCTAACCCAAATTAACATGCCACGACCACTACTGCTCGCCGCGCCAGAGACGAGTGGAGGAGGGCAAGCAATGTAGAGCGCAGAAAGCCACCGCATTGCAGTGTACAGCACAAACGTCATAGAAATCCTATCCAAGCCTTCCAAACCTAAACAAGCTTACCGAAAGCCAACTCAAGCTAACGTGCCGAGACCACCAATACTAGCCACATCAGAGCCAAGCAGGACATATTGGAGCACAGTACAGGGCAAAGGTAAACCAAATAGCAGTTTACGGCACAAAAGTCTAATCCACTCTATCCTAACTTGGCCAAACGTAACATAAGAAAACGTAGCCAACCTCACACTAAAGTGCCGATGCCACTGGAGCTGGACTCCACAGAGTCAAGCAGAATATAGTAGAGCACAGCAGAGAGCAGAAAACCACCGCAATGCAGTGTATAGCACAGATGTCGAACACATTCTGACCTAAGCTGACATAACCTGACCTATCGAATCGTAGCGTAACACAACATTACGTGACGAGACCAATATAGCTGACCTACTCAGAGCGATGTGGAGCATATTAGAGCATACTAGAAGGCAGAAATCCGCCGAATGTCTGTGTATAACGCAAAAGACAAGGCTATCGTTTCCTAACCTAATCAAGCTTAACATAGCCATACGAAAATGTCTCAACCTGACGCGCCGAGGCCACTATTGCTGCCCCCTGCAGAGCCAAGCAGAATATACCAGAGTGAAGTGGATCGCAGAAATCCACTGCACTGCAGTTTACAGAGGAAAAGTCTAGGCTAACGTATACTATCCTAGCCAAACCTAGCGTAAACATACGTGGACTTACTCAACCCAACGAGACGAGACCAATGTTGCTGTACTACCCAGAGCCAAGCACTGTATAGTATAGCGTATTAGGGTGCAGAAATCCACCGAATAGCAGTGTAAAGCAAAAAAGTCGAGTAGCATACCCAAACATAGCCAAACGAAACATACACAAACGTAGCCTAACTCAACCCAACATGACGAGACAAGTATTGCTTATCTCCATAGGGACATGTAGAGTGTGCTAAAGAACAGTAGTTTGCAGAAATCCTCTGCATTGCAGTGAAAAGCACAAAAGACGAAGGCATCCTAACATAACCAGGCCTAACCTAGCCTAACCAAACGTAGAGCAACTCATCGGTGCGTGCAGCGACCACTGCTGCCAGACTCCAAAGAGCCAATCTGAATGTAGTACGTCAGGGTAGATACCAGAAATCCACCGTATAGTAGTGTACATCACGAAAGTCAAAGCTATCCTTGCCAAACTTAACCCAACATAACCTATTCAAACGTAGCCCAACTGAGCCTATCGTGCGAAGAACACTATTGCTCGCCCCGACAGAGCCATGCAGAAAATACTGGGACCCAGTTGAACGCAGATATCGGCGGATAGCTGTGTATAGCACAAGAGACTAGGCTATCCCATCCTAACCGCACTAAACGCAACATAACCAACCGTAGCCTAGCTCAAAATAACCTGCAGGGACCACTATTGCTGTCCTCTCCAGCGCAAAGAAGAATATGCTATAGCACAGTAGAGCGCACAAGTCCACCGAATAGCAGTTTATAGCACAAAAGTCGAAGCTATCCTGCCCTAATATGTCCTATATTAAAATAAACAAGCATAACATAACTCAAACTAACGTGCCGATGCCATTATTTCTGGCCACCCCACAGCCACGCAGAGGATTCTATAGCACATGAGAGCGCAGATGCCCACCGAATAGCGCTGTAAAGCACAAAGACAAAGTATCCTATCCTATCCTAGGCAACCGTA
>NW_016923886.1:96847-108302 GCF_001483705.2 Eufriesea mexicana
CGTAACATAACCAAACGTGGCCTACTCAAAGTCACGTGCTGCGTCCACAACCAGTGGCCAACCAAGGGCCAAGATATGTACAGTAGCGCGCAGCTGAGCGCAGAAGTGCACCGAGCAACAGTGAATAGCATGAAAGTAAAATATATCCTTACCAAACTTGACCAAACCTAAACAAACCAAAAGCCACCTAATTAAACCAAACAGGCCGAGATCAATATTGCTGGCATTCCCAGGTCTAAGCATAATATAGTAGGGCACAGTAGAACACAGAAGGAATCCGAGTAACAGTGTATAGCACGAAGGTCTGAGTTAAGCTAACCGAGATTCTCCTAACCTTATGCAACGAAACGTAACCTAACTCAAACTAACGCGCCGGGCCTAATATTACTGTCCGCCACAGAGGCAAGAGGAACATATTAGAGCACACTAGAGCGCAGAAATCAACCGCATTGCAGTGAATAGCACAGAAGCCGTAGACATCCTAGCATAACCTGATCTAACGTAAAATACCCAAACGTTGGGAAACTCAGCAGAGCGTGCCGTGACCACAGCAGCCGGACACCACAGAGCAAAGCAGAGTACAGTATAGCACAGTCGATCACAGGAATCCGCCGTGTACTAATGTATAGCACGAAAGTCGACGCCAGCTTAACCGCACATAACATAACATGACCTAATCAAACGTAGCATAGTACAACATAACTTACCGCGACTATTGAAGACCTTCCCAGGGCCAAGCAGAATATAGTAGGGCACAGTCGAGAGCAGAAATCCTCCGAATAGCAGTGTGTAGCACGAAAGTCAAAGATAACATGTCCGAGCTTGACATAACCTAACCTAACCAAACGTTGCATATCTCAAACTGACGTGCCGAGACTACTATTGCTTGCGTCGCCACAGCCAAGCAGAATATGCTACAGCACAGCAGCGCAACGAAATTTGCCGCATTGCAGTGAACAGCACAGTGCCGAAGATATCCTGACTTAACACGACCTAACCTAACATAAACTAACGAAGCATAGCACAACATAACGCGCAGCCTCCACTGCTTCTGACCTCAGCTGAGCGATGCAGAGAGTAGCAGAGCACAGTAGATCACAGAAATCCAGCGAATAACAGTGTATATTACGAAATTCGAAGCAACCCTAACCAAACTTTGCCTAGCATAACCAAACCAAACGCAACCTAACACAACCTGTCGCGCCGCGACCACTATTTCTCTCCTACCCGGAGTCGAGCAGAGTATAGTAGAGCAACGTATAAGGCAGACATCCACCGTGCAGCAGCTTATAGCACAAAAATCAAAGAAACCCTAACAGAGCCTTCCCAACCTAGCCTATCGAAACGTAGCCTTACACAACCTAAAGTGCCAACACCACTGTTACTGCCCACCCCAGAGCCAAGCAGAGCATACTATCGCACATGAGAGCGCAGAACCCAACCGTATAGGGGTGTATAGCGCAAAAGACAAAGTATCCTATCCCAACCTAGCCAAACGCAACATAACCATACGTAACCTAACTCAACGTATCATGACGAAACAACAATGGCTGGCCTGCACAAAGACAAGCAGAATGTACTAGAGCACAGCAGTGCGCAGAAAGCCGCCGCATTGCAGTCAACAGCACAAAAGCCTGAGTTGTCCTAACCTAACCTCACCTAACCTAACCTAACCAAACGTAACATAGCTGAACATAACGTGCCGAGCTCACTATTGCTGCCCTCCACAGAGCCAAGCAGAAGATATTAGGACACAGTGGAGCGCCGAATTTCGCGGAGAGCTGTGTATAACACAAAAGCGTAAGCTATACTCTCCTAACCTCACCAATCGTAACATGACCGGGCGTAGCATTGCTCAACCTAACGTGCCGCGGCCACAATTGGTGGCCATCCAATGGCCAAGAAGAATATTGTAGCGCGCAGTCGGGCGCAGAAATCCACCGAGCAACAGTGAATAGCACGAAAGTCAATATGTCCTTACCGAAATTCACCTAACCTAAACAAACCGTACGTAACGTAACTCAAACTAACGGGCCGAGAACAATATTACTGGCATTCCCAGGGCTAAGCATAATATAGTAGGTCACAGTAGAGCGCAGAAATACTCCGAATGACACTGTATATCACAGAAGTCCATGAAACATTAACCAAGCCAAACTAACCTAACGAAACGAAACGTAACATAACTCAAACTGATGTGCAGGGGGTGCTATTACTGGTCGCAACAGAGACAAGCAGAATATATCAGGGCACAGTACATCTCAGAAATCCACCGAATAGCTGCGTATGGCACGAAAGTCTAAGCTATTCTATTCTAACCTCACGAGATGTGTCATATCCAAACGTAGCATAACACAACCCATCGTGCCGAGGCCACTATTGGTGGCATCACCAGATCCAAGTAGTATATACTGGAGCACACTTGCGCGCAGAAAACCCCCGAAGAGCTGTGCATAGCACAAATGTCAAAGAAGCCTGTCCTAACCTAGTCTGGCGCAACATATCCAATTGTAGCCTAACTCAGCCAAACATGGCGAGACCACTATTGCTGCCTACGACAGAGACATGCAGAATGTGCTAGAGCAGTAGAGCGCAGAAATCCACTGCACTGCAGTGAATAGCACAAAAGTCGAAGATATCCTAATATAACCAGATATTCCCAAACCTAACCAAACGTAGCGTAACCGAACATAATGTGCCGCGACCGCTATTGATGACCTTGGTAGAGCCAAGCAGAGCATATTAGAGATCATTAGAGCGAAGACATCCATCGGATAACAGGGTCGAGCACAAAAGTCAAGGTAGCATATCCTAACCTAGCCAAACGTAGCACACCCGAACGGAGCCTAACCCAAGCTATCACGACGGGACCGCTATTGCTGGTCTCCCCAGAGCCAAGCAGAACATATTAGAGCGCAGTAGGCGCAGAAATCCACTGCGTTTCAGTGAATACCATAAAAGCCGTAGATATCATAACATAACTTCTCCTAATCTATCCTAACCAAACGCAGCTTAACCCAACATGACTTGTCGCGACCACTGCTCCTGGCATCCCCGGAACAAAGCACAATGCAGTAAAGCAGAGCAGATCACAGAAATCCACCGAAAAGCTGTGTAAATCACATAAGTTTATGTAGCATATCTTAACCTAGCCAAACGTGACACGTCCAAACGTAACATAGCTCAACCTAACCTGACGAGACCACAATTGCTCGCCTCCACAGCGACAAGAAGAATGTGCCAGAGCACAGTATTGCGCAGAAATCCACTGAATAGCGGTTTATAGCCCAAAAGTTGAAGAAAGCCAAACCTATACCTGACACAATCCAACCTAAAGAAACGAAACATAGCCGAACATAGCGTGCCGCTACCACTACTCCTTGCATCTTCATACCCAATCATAATGTAGTAGAGCACAGTGTATCACAGAAATCCAACGAAAAACACTGTATACTGGGTAACCTAACTCAACCTGACATGCCACGTCCACTATTGCACGCCTCCCCATAGCCGAGTAGAGTATAGTAGACCAATGTAGGGCGCAGGAGTCCACCGAATAGCAGTGTTTAGCACAGAAGCCGAAGCTATACTATACTATCCTAACGTATCCTGGCATAACCAAGCGTAACACGATTCATCCCGACGTTGCAAGAAGGCTGCTGCTGGCATCCCCAGAGCCAAGCAGAATATGCTAGAGGAGAGTAGAACGCAGAAATCCGTCGCATTGCAGTGTGTAGCACAAAAGTTAAAGCTACCCTTCCATAACCTGACCAGCCGTTTCATAAGCGAACGTTAGTGAGCTCATCCTAACGAGCCGAGAACACTATTGCTGGCCTCCGCATGGTCATACAGAATATACTAGGGATGAGTAGGGCGCAGAAATCCGACGCATTGCAATGTATAGCACAATAGCCAGATATATCCAAACATGACCTAAACTAACCTAAACTAACCAAGCGCAGCCAAACAAAGCATAACGTGCCGAGGCCACTATTGCTATCCTCCCCAGGTCCAATGAGGACATGTGAAAGGAGAGGCGCTCAGAGTTCCGCGAATTCGCTGTGTATAGCACAAAAGTCAATGATACCCTCTCCTAACATAGCCAAGCGTAACATACCGAACGTAACATAACTGAGCCCAACGTGCCGAGACCACAATCGCTCTCCTCCCCAGAACCAAGCGGAACATACTACAGCACAGTAGAGCCCAGAAAATCGCGGAGAATCTGTGTACAAAACAAAAGTCGAAGCTATACTGTACCAGACTACCCAATTATAACACGACGAAACGTAACCAAACACAATATAACGTGCCGTGATCACTGCTGCTGGCATACCCAGGGACAAGCAGAATATAGTAGAGCACAGTAGATCACTATAATCCACCGAGTAACAGAGTATAGCACGAAAGACAGAGCTGCTCTAACCGAAGTTAGCCGAACCTAATCAGGCTACTTGTAACATAGCTAAACCTAACGTGCCGCGAACACTATTGTTCGCATCCCCAGATTCCAGCAGAGTACTGTACAGCAATGCAGAGCGCAAAAATCCACCGAGTAGCATAGTTTGGCACAATAATCGAAATGATGCTGCCGTAACCTCACCCAAACTAACCTAACGAAACGCAGTATATCTCAACGTAACTTGCCGCGAACCCTATTGCAAGCCTCCCCAGGGTCGAGCGGAAAATGTTAGAGTGGAGCGCCAGAATCCATAGAACCACAGTGTGCAGCACAATAGACACAGCTGCCCAAACATAACCCATGTTAACATAACCTTGCCAACCGTAGCCTAACTCAACTTGAGTGCCGTGACCGCTATTGCAGGCCTCCCAACGGTCAAGAAGGTTATAGTAGAGCACAGTAGAGCGCTGTGAACCTACGAATAGCAGTGGTTGGCACAAAAGCCGAAGTTGCCTATCCTAACGTAGCCAAACGTAACGTATCGAAACGTAGCCTAGCCCAATCCAACACGGCGAGACCACTATTGCTGGCCTCCACAGAGACAAGCAGAATATACTACAGCACAGCAGATCGAAGGGATCCATAGCATTGTTGTGTTTAGAACAAAGGTCAAAGGTACCCTAATCAAACATAACCGCACCTAACCTAAGAGAACGTAACCTAACACATACTGATGTGCCACGACCACAGTTGTTCGCCTCCCCAGATTCGAAAAGATTATAGTAGAGCAATATAGAGCGCAGAGATCGGCCGAAAAGCAGTGTACTGCGCAAAAGCCAAAGAAACGCTTACAGATCCTTCCTAACCTAACATAACGAAACGTAACGTGACCCAACCTGACGCGCCGAGACAAGTATTGCTGGCCTCGCCGGATCGATGCAGAAAATATTGTAACACAGTAGAGCGCAGAAATGCGCGTGTAGCAGATACAGCACATAAGTCGAAGGTATCGTAAACTAACCTGATCTAACCAAACCTAACAGAACGTAGCATGACTCAGAATAACTTGCCGCGACCACTGCTGCAGGCGTACTCAAAACCAAGCCCGCTATCGTAGAACACAATAAATCGCAGGAATCCGCCTAGTAACATTGTATAGCACGAAAGTCAAAGCTACCCTAAACAAGCATAGCCTAACCTGGCATAACCAAGCGTAACATAACACAACACAACTTGCCGAGACCACTATTTCTGGCCTCGCCAGAGCCATGCAGAACACGTTAGGGTACAGTAGAAAGCAGAAATCTACAGAATGGCAGTGTATAGCGCGAAAGTCTGGACTATCGTATCCTAACCTAGCCAAACGGATCATGGACATACTTAAACTTATTCAACCTAACGCGCCGAGACGACTGTCACTGACATCACAAGAACCAACAAGGGTATACTAGAGCATAATAGAGGGCAGTAGTCTGCGAATTGCAGTGTATAGCGTATAAGTCAAAGCTATCCGATCGTAACATAACCAATCGTAACACAACCAAACGTATACTAACTACAACGTAACGTCCCGCTGCCACTATATCTGGCATCCACAGAGCCAAGTAGAGTACACTAGAGCACAGTAGATCGCAGAAATACACTGCATTGCAGTGCATAGCACAAAAGTGTGAGATAACCCAAGCTAACCTGTCCTAACCTAACATAAACGAACGTAGTATAACTCAACATAACGCGTTGAGGCTAATATTTCTGTTCTCCCCAGAGCCAAGAAGAATATACTACAGCAGAGTGGAGCGCAGAAATCCACCGCATTGCAGTGTATAGCACAGAAATCATAGATGCCCTAATCCAACATGGCCTAACCTAACATGTCCAAACGTAGTCTAACCAAACCTAACGTGCTGCGACCGCTATTGATGGCCACCGTGTGTCCAAGCAAAGCACACTATAGCACATTAGGGAGCAGGAGTCATTCCAATAGCAGTGAACAGCACTAAAGTCGAAGTGGCGTTTCCAAACCTAACGAAAGCTAACGTATGCAAACGTAACCCAACTAAGACTAATATGACGCCACCACTATTGCTGGCCTCCACAGAGGCAAGCAAAATCTACTCTAGCACAGTAGGCCGCAGAAATTCACCGCTTTGCAGTGTGTAGCGCAAAAGCCGTAGATAACATAACCTATCCCGACCCAGCCTAGCCTAATCAAATGCAGCATGGCGCACAGTAACTTGTCACGGCCACTACTGCTCGCCTCTCCAGAGTCGGCCGCAGTATAGTGGAGCAACCTATAGCGCGGAGAACTTCCGTGTAGCAGTGTATAACACGGAAATGGAAGAAACAATTAACAAACTTTCCTAACCTAACCCAACGAAACGTAACATAATACAAACTAACGTGCCGAGACAACTATTAAGGGCCGCCGCAGGGCTAAGCAGAACATATTAGTGCACAGTAGATCGCAGACATCCACCCAATAGCAGCATATGGCAAAAAAGTCTAAGCTAATCCATCCTAACTCAACCAAACGTAACATAAGCAAATGTATATATACCCAACCTAACGTGCCGAGACAACTACTACTGACCTACCCAGAGTCAAGCAGAATATACCAGAGCGCAGGAGAGATCAGAGATCCACCGAATTGCACTGCACAGCACAAAAGTGAAAGATACACCTTCCTAACATGACATAACCTAGCCTATCCAAACGTAGTGAAAACCAACACAAATGACATGACCGTTATTTATGGCCTCCCCGGAGCCAGGCAGTACATAGAGCGCAGTTGAGAGCTGAAATCCTCCAAATAGTAGTTTACGGCACAAAGGTCAAGGCTACCGTTTCCTAACCTAGCCAAACGTAGCATAATCGTGCGTAACCATACTCAAACCAAAGAGCCTAGACCACTATTGTGGGCCTCACCATGGCCAAGCAGAATATACCAAATCACAGTAGAGCGCAAAAGTGCACCGCGTTGCAGTGTATAGCACAGTAGTCAAAGATACCCTAATCTGACACGGCCAAACCTACCCCAAACAAACGTACTTTAACTGAACCTATCGTGTCACAACCACTACTGCTGGCGCCACTCAGTTCAGCAGTGTATAATGGTGCAATGTAGAGCGCAGAAATACACCGAATAGCAGTGTATGGCACAATAGTCGCAGTTACCCTACACTAACTTGAACAAACGTAAAAGAACCATACGCAAACAAATCCAATCTAACGTACCTAGGCCGCTGCAGCTGGCCTCGCCACCGGCAGGCAGAACACAATAAAGGAGAGTAGAGCGCAGGAGCCCATATAATGGCAGAGTATAGATGAAAAGTCGAAGCCATCGCAAATTGAACAAGCTAACCTAACATAACCAAACGTAACCTATCAAGAGCTAACGTGACGCTACCACTATTGTTGGCCTCCCCGGAGCCTAGCAGGACACATTAGAAGAGATCAGAGAGCAGAAACACACCGAAAAGCAGTGTACAGCTCAGAAGTCAGTTCTTTCTGTCCAAACTTACCCAAACGCAATATATACAAACGTAGCCTAACTCAACCTAACTTGCCGAGACAAATATTGCTGACATACGCAGAGCCAAACTGAGTATGTTGGAGTAAAGTAGACCGTAGAAAGAGACAGCAATGCAGTGAAAAGCACAATAGTCGGTGACAGGCTGACCAAACCTATCCCAAACTAACACGACCGAACGTAACATAACTCAACCTAACGTGCGGAGACCACTATTGCTGGCCTCCCCTGAGCCTAGCATATTAGAGTACAGTAGAGCGCAGAAATCTGACGAATAGCAGTGTACAGCACAAAAGTGATAGCCATCCTAGCCCAACCTAGCCATACCTAACATAACCAAACGCAACATAGCCCGACATAACGTGCCCAGAACACAATTGCTGACCTCCACAAAGCCAGTCAGAGTATATCAGAACACAGTAGAGCGCAGAAATGCGACGCACTGCAGTGTAAAGCACAAAAGTCAAAGATATACTATCCGAACCAGACCTAACCCAACATAACCAAACGTAGCCTAACTCAATAATGCGTGCCGACACCGCACGTGCTGTCTTTCCCAGAGCCAAGCTGAACATATTAAACCACAGTGGAGCGCAGAAACCCGTGCAACTGCGGTGCATTTGCAAAAGTCGGAGCTGTCCTATCCTATCCCAACTTAACGTAACATATTCAACCGTAACACAATTCAACCTAATGTGCCAAGGCCACAATTGGTAGCCACCTCAGGGCCAAGCAGAATATACTAGAGCAAAGTATATTGCAGAAATCCACCGCATTGCAATGTATAGCGAACAAGTAAAAGATATCCTGCCGAAACCTAACCTAACGTAACGTAACATGAACTATCATGCTGCCACCGCGATTACTGGCGTTGCCAGAGGCAAGCAGGATACGATAGAGCACAGCAGATATCAGTAGTCCATAGGAAAGCAGTGTTGAGCACAAAAGCCAAAGATATCCTCACCTAGCCCAACGTAACCTAACCTAACCAAACGTAATGTAACTTAAGCTATCTTGCCGCGAACAGTATGGCCAGCCTCCGCAGAGTCCAGTAGAGCATAGTAGGAGAGAACAGAACGCAGAAGTACACCACATTGCAGTATACAGCACAAAAGTCAAAGGTACCCTAACCTAACCAAACTTATCCCAACGCAAACTAACTCGACGCGGACACAATTCCTGGCCTCCACGGAGCAAAGCAGAGTATATAACATCACATCGGAGCGCAGAAATATACCGATTTGAAGTGTATAGCACATAAGTCAAGGCCACCATGACCAAACCAGACCTAACCGACCCTAACCAAGCGAAGCGTCACTAATCCTAACGAGCCACGGCCACTTTTCCTGGCCTCCCCAGAGCAAAGCGGTACATGTTAGTTCACGGTAGATGGCCGGAAAGCACCGAACAACAGTGTATAGCACGAAAGTCAAAGCTACCATAACCAAACTTATCCTTACATATCCTGACCGAACGTAACGTAACTCAGCTTAACGTGCCGCGACCACTATTGGTTTCCTAGCGAGAGTCGAACAGAGCATGGCAGAGCAATATAAAGGGCAGAAATCCACCGGATCGCATTGTATAGCACAAAAATCAAGGATATCCTCCCGTAACCAAGCCAAGCGTAATATAACCAAACGCAACGTCCCTAAGTTTAACGTGCTGAAACCACTACAGCTGGCATCCACATAGTCAAGCAAAATATACTAGAGCTCTGTAAAGCGCAGAATTCTACCGAATAGCTATGCATAGCACAAAGGGTAAAGCTATCCTATCCTAACCAAGCTATAAGGAACATAACCAAACGTTACATATCTTATCCTAACGCGCTGAAACCACTATTGCTGAACTCTCCAGAGCCATGCAAAGCATACTAGAACACAGTAGAGCGCAGAAATCCGCCGAAAAACTGTCCACGCCACGAAAGTCGGAGCAATCCACACCAAACCCAGACTAGGATATCCTAACCGAAAGTGGCCTAACTCGACCTATCGTGCCGCGACCTCTATTGCTGACCTCACCAGAGCCACGCAAAATATACTACAGCGCAGCACGACGTAGGAATCCTCCGCTCTGAAGTGTAAATCAGAAGTGTAGAATATATCCTTAGCTAACATGACAGAACGTAACCGAGTCAAATGAAGCATAACTCCACCTACCGTGCCGAGACCGCAACTGTAGGTATCCCCAGTTCCAAAGAGAGCATCTTATAGCACCGGAAAGCGCAAGAACCCACCTACTACCACTGTATAGCGCAAAAGTCAAAGTTATCCTGTCCGAACCTACCAAAACGTAGCATAAGTGGAAGTAACGTAAGCCAACCTGACGTACCACGACCGCCACTGCTTGCCTCCTGTTAGCCAAGCAGCACATACAAGAGCACAGCAGAGCTCAGATATTAACCGAATCGCAGTATACAGCAGAAAAGTCGAAGGTATGCTATCTTGGCCTAACCAAACATAGCGTAACCAATCGTACGCTAAGTCCTCCTATCGTGCCGATACCTCTATTGATGCCCTCCTCAGAGCCAAGCAGAACATATTAGAGGAGGATGGAGCGCAGAAGCCCATAGAATCGCAGTGCATAGCACAATGGTTTAAGCTACCCTATCCTAACATAGCCAAACTTAACAAGACCGAAGGTAGCTTAACTCAACCCAACACGCCGAGAACACAATTTCTTGCCTCCCCAGAGCCAAGCAGAATATGCTAGAGAACAGTAGGGCGCAGTAACCCAAGGCGTTGCTGTGTACAGAACAAAAGTCACAGATATCCTAACGTAACCTGTCCTAACCTAACCTAACCGAACGTAGCCTAACTAAGCATAGCATGAGAGGAATGCCACTGCTGTCCTCCGAGGAGCAGAGCAGAGCATACTAGAGCACAGTAGAGGGCAGAAATCCGCGGAACAACAGTTTATAACACGTAAATCAGAGCAATCCAAACATAACACATGTTAACACAGCCTAAGCAAACGTAGCCAAACTCGAACGACAATGCCGAGAATTCCATTACTCGGCTCCCCAGAGCAGAGCATAGTACAGTAGAGCAATGTAGAGCGTAGAATCCCACCTAATGACGGTGTACAGCACAAACGTCGAATCTATCCTATCCTACCCTAACCAATCGTAACATTACCATACTTATCCTAGCACAACCTATCTTGCCATGACCACCATTGCTGGCACCCCAGAGACGAGCAGAGCATAGTAGAGCACAGTAGAGAGCCGCAAGTAACCAAATAGCAACGCACAACGCGTAAGTCAAAGATACACAACCTAACCAGACCTAACCTAACCAAATTGAACGTAGCCTAACCAAACATGGCGTGCCGAGGCCACTATTGCTGTCTTCCACAGGGACAAGCAGAATATACTAGAGCACTGGGGACTACAGGAGTCCTCGTCGTTGCAGTGTAAAGCACAAAGTCAAAGGTATTCTAACCTACCCTGACCTAACATAACCAAAGCAAACGTAGCCAAACCCAACAAGACGTGCCGAGACCACTATTGCTGTCTTCCC
>NW_016923887.1:0-530 GCF_001483705.2 Eufriesea mexicana
CGGAAAAGTCATAGTCACGCAAACCTAACCAAAGCAACAGAAGATAACAAAACATAGCCTGATCCAGCCTAACGTGCCGAGAACAATAGTGCTGCCCACCACAGTGCCAAGCAGAACTTACTGGAGCACAGTAGAGGGCATATATCCCCCGAATAGCTGTGTACTGCATGAAGGTTGCGGCCATACATACCAAAGATGTACTCACCCAACCTATCTGAAAGTAACACGGCTCACCATAACGCGCCGAGACCACTGTTGCTATCCTTCCGAGAGCCAACCTTAAAATATTACATCACTGTAGAGCTCAGACGTTATCCTAATAGCAGACTATAGCATTAAGGTAAAAGGTACCCACTCCAAACCTAATCAATTGTAACCTAACCAAGTGTAACCAAACACAACCCAACGTCCCGAAACCGCTACTGGTGACGAGTCAAGGAGAGCGAACTATAGCACAGTAGAGCGCCGAAGTCCACCGAACAGCAGTGTACATCAAGTAGTTGAAGTTATCCTGCCCAAACATAGCATGT
>NW_016923888.1:0-781 GCF_001483705.2 Eufriesea mexicana
AGCTTAAGCAAACCTAACATAACCAAACCCAACGTACCCAAACTTTTCCTAACCTAACATAACAATACCTAACCTAACATGGCCTAACGTAACCTATCTAACCTAGATTATCCTAACCCAACCAATCCTAACCTAGTTTAATCAAACCTAACCTAAGGTCACCTATCCTAACCCAACCTATCGTAAGCTAACCTAACCTAACCTGATATAATATATCCTAACCTGACCTGACCTGACCGGACCTGACATTAGCTGAACTGACCTGACCTTACCTGAACTGACCTGACGTGACCTGACCTGTCCTGTCCTGACCTGACCTGCCCTGACACGACCTGGCTTTACCAGACCTGAATTCACCTGACCCGAACTGGAATGGCCTAACCTGACCTGATCTGAACGGTACTGACCCGTCATGACCTGACATGACCTGACCTGATCTGACCTGACATAACCTGACTTGACCTAACATAATTTTGCGAAACCTAACTTAACCTATCCTAGCCAGTCCTACCCTAACCTCACCTATCATAACGTAACATAATCAAACAAAATATTCCAAAACCTATCCTCACATAAACTACCCACTTTACCTAGCCTACCATAAACAAACATAAACTAACCTCACCTATCCTAACCTAGCGTCAGGTCACCAAACACAATAAACACAGTCTAATCCATTCTAACCCGCCCTAACCTAACCTAACATAACCTAACCTATCCCGAACTGACCTCGCCTGACCTCACCTGACCTCACCCGACACCACATGGAATGTCCTAGCCT
>NW_016923889.1:0-5407 GCF_001483705.2 Eufriesea mexicana
TGGGCTCTGGGGAAGCCAGCAATGGTGGTCTCGGCACGTTAGGTAGAGTTAGGTTACGGTCGGTTAAGTACGGTTCGTCAGTGTTATGGTAGGTAGTTTCCATTTTTCTGCCATATATTGCCATTCTTTGGACTTCTGCGCTCTATTCTCCTGTAATATGTTCTAGTTGACGATGGAGAGGCCAGCAATAGCGGTTGCGTCACGTTAGGCTCAGATAGGTTACGCTTGGTTATGTTACGTGTGGTTATGTTAGGATAGGATAGCCTTGACTTTTATGCTACACCGCTATTTTGTGGATTCATGCGTTCTACATTGCTCAAATATGCTCTGCTTCTCTCTGGGGAGGCAAGCAATTGTGGGATCGGCGCGTTAGGTTGAGTTAGGCTACCTCCGATTATGTTACGTTTGGCTACGTTAGGACAGGGTAGCTTTGGTTTTTGTGCTGTAAACTGATATACGGTGGATTTCTGCGCTCTACTATGCTGTAATGTATTCTGCTTGTCCGTTGGGAGGTAAGCAACTGTGGCCTCTGCACGCTAGTTTGAGTTGCGTTACTCTTCGCTTGGCTAGGTTAGGATAGGTATGGTTAGGATAGCTATGGCTTTTGTTTTATACACAGCTACGCGGTCGACATCTGTGCACTGCATTGTTCTACTAGCGTCAGCTTGCATCAGAGAGACCAGCAATAGTGTTCGCGGCACGCTAGGTTGGGTTAGATTACGTTTGGTAAGGTTAAGTTTCCTTGGGTTATGTTAGGATAGCTTTGGCCATTGTGCTACGCACTGCTATCCAATGGACTTCTGCGCTCTTCTGTGAGCTATCGCACTGTGCTTGTCTCTGTAGGCGCCAGGAATAGAGCTCTCGGCACGTTAGGCTTAGCTACGTTGCGTTCGGTTATGTTAGCTTTGTTCAGGCTTTGTTGGGATAGCTTCGACTTCTGTGCTATACGCTGCTATTCTGACGATTTCGGCGTTCTAAATTGCTCTGCTATACTCTGGCTAGCTCGCGTGAGGACAGCAATAGCGTCCGTGGCTCGTCTGTTCGTGCTACGTTACGTCCGCTTATGTTACGTTTCGAAACGTTATGATGCGATAGCATGGACTTTTGCGCAGTACACTGCTATTAGGTGGGTTTCTGTGCTCTACTGTGCTCAAGTATGTTCTGCTTGGCACTAGAGGGGTCGGAAATGTGGTCTGGGCTCGTTAAGCTTAGTCAGTCCACGTTTGGCTACGTTAGGTTAGGTCAGGTAGGTTAGTGTATATTTGACTTCTGCGGTATACGCTGCAATTTGGTTTCTATCTGCGCTCCACTGTGCTCTAATATGATCTGCTTGGCTCTGGGGATTCCAGCAAAAGTGGTATCTGCACGATAGGTTGTGATAGATAACGTTTGGTTGTTACGTTTCGTTATGTTAGGATCGGATTGCCTCGACTTTTATGATACACACTGCTACTTCGTGGATTCCTGAGACCCTCATTGCTCTAATATGCTCGGCTCGGCTCTGCGGAGGCCAGGAATAGTGGCGCCGTCACGTTAGGTTGAGCTCGGTTGCTCTGGGCTTTACAAGGTAGGGATAGGCTTGATTAGGATATCTTTGGCTTCTGTGCTATACACAGCCATTCGTTCGATATCTGTACACTGCATTGCTCTACTAGCATCTGCCTGTCTCTAGTGAGGCCAGCAACAGAGGTCGTGGCACGCTAGAATGAATCAGGCTATGTTTGGCTACGTCCTGCTCGTTTGGGTTAGGCTTGGGTAGCTTTGACTCTTCTGATATACACAGCGATTATACGGATTTCTGCGACCCACTCTCCACTAGCGTGTTCCGCTTGACTCTGTGGAGGCCAGCAATAGTGGTCGCAGGACGTTAAGATGAGTTGGTTTGCGTTTGGTCACCTTACGGTTGGTTAGGTTAGGTGAGGATGCCTTTGACTTTAGTGCTGTAGTCTGCTATTAGGTGGATTTCTGCTCCCTACAGTGCTCTAATATTTTCAGCCTGGCTCTGGCAAGGCTAGCAAGGGTGGTCTCGGAACGTAATGGTGTGTCAAGCTACGTTCTGTTAGTTTTGGTTAGGTTACGTTTGGTAAGCATAGCTTTAACTTTTGTGCTGTTCACTGCCATTCGGTGGATTTCTGCGCTCCACTCTGATCTAGAATGTCCTGCTTGGCTCTGGGGAGGTCAGCAATTGCGGTGTAGGTCGGTTAGGTGGAGTTATGTTGCGTCCCATCATGCTATGTTTGGTTCGGTTAGACCAGGATAGCTTTGACTTTTGTGCTGCAGACTACTGTTCGGTGGTTTTCTGCGCTCTACTGTGATGTAATATGCTCTGCTATGCTCTGCGGAGGCCAGAAACAGTGGCCGCGGCGCGTTAGATACTGTTAGGTTACGCCTGGTTAGGTTGGGTTTGTTTGGGTTAGGGTAAGGTATCTTTGACTTTTGTGCTGCACACAGAAATACGGAAGGTTTTTGCCCTGTGCTGTGCTCTAGTAGGTTCTGCTTGGCTCCGGGGAGGCCAGTAATAGTGGTCTCGCCATTTAGTTTGGGGTACGCTACGCTTGTTTATGTTATGTTTGCCATGGTTTGGTTCAGATAACTTCTACTTTTTTGCTATGCACTGCGATTGTATGCATTTCTGCGCTCTACTCTCCTCTGTTATGATCTGCTTCGCTCTTTTGAGGCCAGCTATACTGGTTGCGGCACGTTAGACTGAGTTCTATCACGTTTGCTCGTTTTGTGCTACTTTGGGTTTGATTATGATTGCTTAGACATTTGTACTCAACTCAGCAATGCTATGGACTTCTAGTCTCTATATTGCTCTATCGTATTCTGCTTGCCTCTGGTGACCCCAGCAATTGTGGTCGCGGCACGTTGGGTTTTGGTATGCTTCGTTCGTCTAGAATAGTGTAGGCTAAGTTTGGTCAGGTTTCCATTGACATTTGCGCTACACACTGATATTCCGTGGATTCCTACGCTCTATATCGCCCTACCATATTCTGCTCGAATCTGGGGTGACCAGTAACAGTGGTCTCCTCACATTAGGTTGAGATACGCTACGGTTGGTTATGTTACGTTCGGTTATGGTAGGAGATGGTGGTTTTGACTTTTACGCTATACACTGATATTCGGCGGATTTGTGCGCTCTACTGTGCTCTAATGTACTCTGCTCCACTCTGGGCAGGCCAGCAATAGTGGTCATGGCACGATAGGTTTGTTAGGCTACGCTTGGTAATTTTACGATTGGTTATGGTAGGAGAGGATAGCATCAAATTTTGTGCTTTACACTGCTATACGTTGAATTTCTGCGCTCTACTCCGCTGTAGTACGTTCTGCCTGCTTCTGGGGAGGTCAGCATCTGTGGTCTCGGCACGCAAGGTTGCGTTCCGTTACGCATTGCTTGGCGAGGTTCAGATACGTTTGGATAGTCTATCTTCGACTCTTGTGCTATAAACTGCTGTTCGGTCGATACTTGTGCAACGCGGTGCTCCACTTCCATCTGCTTGTCTGTGGGGAGACCAGCAATAGCGGTCGTGGCAGGTTTGGCTGAAATATGTTAAGATTGGTTAGGTTTGGTTAAACTAAGCTTGGTTTGGATGGCACTGACCTATGCGCCATTCACTGTTATTCTGTCTATACCTGCGCTCTGCGTACTCTGTTAGCATCTGCTTGCCCCTGGGCAGGACAGCAACAGTGGACGTGTCACATTTGTCGTGGCTACGATGCGTTTGGTCAGGATAGGTTTGTTTAGGTTTGGTTACAATGGCTTCGACTTCTGTGCTATACGCTTCTATCCTATGGAATCCTGCGGTCTTCTGTGCGCTGTCACGCTCTACTTGTATCCGTGGACGTCAGGAATAGTGCTGTCGGCACGTTAGGTTGGTTTATGTTACGTTCTGTTAGGTTTGGCTAGGTTTGGTTTCATTAGGGTATCTTTGACTTTTGAGCAATACACTGCTATCCGGAATATTCCGGCGTTCTACATTGCTCTGCTGTACGCTGGTTAGCTTTCGTGAGGCCAGCAATAGCTGCCGTGTCACGTCAGGTTGCGTTACGGTGCGTCCGCTTATGCTACGTTTGGTTAGGTTAGGATAGGAAAGCTACCTCTTTTGTGCCGTGCGCAGCTATACGTTGGATTTCTGCGCTCTAATGTGATCTAATATGCTCTGATTTGCGCCGGGTAGGCCAGCAATTGTGGTCTCGGCACGTTATGTTGAGTCAGACTACGTTCGGTTATATTATGTTAGATCTGGGTAGGCTAGAATGTCTTCTACTTTTGTGCTTTACACTATAGTGCGGCGGGTTTCGACGCTCTACTGTGCCCTAGTACATTCTGGTTGGCTCTGCCGAGTTCAGCAATAGTGGTCTAGGCAAGCTAGGTGGAGTTATGTTACGTGTGTATATGTAATGTTAGGTTATGTTGAGAGAGGGCAGCTTTCACTTTTGTGCTATACACTGCTGTTCGCTGGATTCCTGCGTTCTACTGCGAGCTAATATGCTCTGCTTTGCTCCGGGGAGGCCAGAAATAGTGTTCGCGACATGTCGGGATTTGTTACATTACGTTTGGTTACAGTAGGTTATGTCGGGTTACAATAGGATATCCTTGACCTCTGTGCCAACACTGCTATTCTGCGGATTTGTAGGCTCTACTGTGATCCAGCGTATTCTGCTTGGCTTTTGGGCTTTCTGTAATAGTCGTCTTGGAACTTTAAGTAATGACAAGCTACGTTTGGTTTTAAAACGTTTGGATAGGTTAGGAGAGCGAAGCTTCGACTTTTGCGCTATATAGTGCTATTAGTCGGACTCCTGTTCTCTACTGTGCTCGTATACGCTCCGCATGACTATGGGGAGACCAGCAACAGTGGTCTCGGCATGTTAGGTTGAGTTACGTTACGTTCGGTTAGACCACAATTAGTTAGTTTCGGAGATGATAGCTGTGACCTTTGTGCTATGCACCGTCATTCTGCGGATTCCTGCACTCCAATGTGCTCTAATATGATCAGCCCGGCTCTGAGAAAGAAAGCAATAGTGGTATCAGCGCGTTACGTTTTGTCAGGCTACGTAGATTCGGGTTGTGTTAGGCCAGGTTGTGTTAGTGTATCTTTGCCATTTGTGCTTTAGACGGAAGTGCGGCGCATTTCTGCGCTCTAGTGTGCACTGGTGTATCCTGATTGGATCTGTGGAGGTCAGCTGTAGTGGTGTAGGCACGTTAGTATGGGTTATGTTACGTTTGGTTATATTAAGCTTGTTAGGTTCGGCTACGATTACTTTGACCTTTGTGCTGTAAACTACACTTCGGCGCATTTATGCGCACTACTGTCATCTAGTATACTCTGCTTTGCTCTAGGGTGGCCAGAATTAGTAGCCGCGGCTCGTCAGGTTGAGATAGGTTACGTTTGGTTTGGTTTAGTTT
>NW_016923890.1:0-298 GCF_001483705.2 Eufriesea mexicana
GAATAGGTCTATTCAAAATATATAACCTGCTATAGCTTGGTGAATAGATCGCCTAACGCATTCAATCTGATGGCAAGTACAGCCACCTTCTTGGCAGGGAATAAGTCTGTTCAAAATCTATAATCTCTTATGGCTTGGTGAATAGATCGCCAAACGCCTTCAATCCAATGGCAAGTACTGCCATCTTCTTGCCTGACAATGGGTCATTTCAAAGTCTATAACCTGTTATAGCTTTGCGAATAGATCGCCTAACGCCTTCAATCCAAAGACTAGTACAGTCATCTACATGTCAGAGAAT
>NW_016923891.1:0-535 GCF_001483705.2 Eufriesea mexicana
CTACCATTGGATTGAGAATGTTAGATGATCTCTTCATCGCGTTACAACAGGTTATGCACTATTTAAAACACTTATTCCATGGAAAGTAGATGGTTATACCTATCATTGTATTGAGAACGTTAGGTGGTCTATTCATCAAACTGTAGCAGGTTATTGATTTTGAATAGACTTATTCTATTGTAAGTAGATGGCTATACCTACCGTTGGATTGAGAACGTTAGATGATCTATTCATCATTAGAGCAGGTTATGAATTTTTAATAGATCTATTCTATGGTAAGTAGATGGCTATACCTACCATTGGATTGAAAACGTTAGATCTATCCATCAAACTATACCAGGTTATGAATTACCATAGAATAGACATATTCTATGGTAAGTAGGTGGCTATACCTACCATTGGATTGAAAACGTTAGGTGATCTATTCATCACATTATAGCAGGTTAGAAATTTTGAATAGACCTATTCTATAGCAAGTAGATGGCTATACCTACCATTGGATTGAGAACGTTGGATGATCTATTCACCGAGTTAT
>NW_016923892.1:0-2226 GCF_001483705.2 Eufriesea mexicana
CTTGGAGGCCAGGAGCTGTGCTCGCGGCACGTAACGTTGAGCCATATTGCGTTCGGTTAGGTTAGGTTAGGTCATGTTGAGACAGGATATCTTCGACTTCTACGCTATACACTGTTATTCGGTGGATGTTCGCCCTTGCGTTGCTCTACCATGCTCTGCTCCATTCTGTTGGGGCGAGCAATAGTGGCCGTGACACGATAGTCTGTGTTATGTTACGATTGGTTTGGGCAAGTTAGACTACATTTGGTTAGGATAGTTTTGACTGTCGTCCTATGCATTTTTGTTCGGTGAATTTCTGTGATTTACTGTGCCCTACTACATTCTGCTTGGATAAGGGGAGGCCAGGAGCAGTGTTCGCGGCACGTTATGTAGAGCTATGCAACGTTCGGCTGTGTTAGGATAGGTCAGGTTATGCTAGGATACCTACCGCTTTTGCGCTAAGCATTGCAATGCGGTGGTTTCCGGCGCTCTACTGTGCCCTAGTATATTCTGCTTGTCCCTGCGGAGGCCTGCAATTGTGGTCCCGTCATGTTAGGTTGATTTTGGCTACGTTCGTATGTGTTACCTTTGGCTATGTTATGGTATACTACATCGTCTTTCGTGCTGTACACAGCTATTCGGTGGGTTTCCGCTCTGTCATGTGCTCTAGTACGCTCTGCTTGGCTCTGGGGATGACAGCAATAGTGGTCTCGGCGCGCTAGGTTTATCTAGGCTACGTTTGCATATGGCAAGTTTGGTTATGTTAGGACAGATTACCTTAGACTTTCGTGCCATTGGATGCCATTCGTTGGATTTCTGCACCCTACTGCGCTCTTATATGCTCTGATTGGCTTTAGGCGGCCAGCAATAGTGGTCACGGCACGTTGGTTTTTGTTATGGTATGTCTGGTTGTATTACGTTTGGACGGATTAGGAGAGGATGGCTTTGACTCGTGCGCAGTACACTGCTATTCGGTGGATTTCTGCCCTCTGCATCGCTCGACTATACCCTGCTTGTCTCTGGGCAGACCAGTAATAGTGTTCTCGGCACGTTAGTTGATTTATGCTACGTTTGATTATGTTACGTTCGGTCAGGGTAGGAGAGGATGGAACGGACTTTTCTGCTATACACTGCTATTCGGTGGGCTTCTGCGCTATACAGTGCTCTACTATATGCTGCTCGACACTTTGGAGGCCAGAAATATTGGTCGGTGCACGCTAGGTTTGATTAGGCTACGTTTGGTTGTGATCGGATTGATTCGGATGGGTTAGGATATCTTTGACTTCTGCCCTGTGCACTGTAATGCGGTGGACTGCTGCGGTCTACTGAGCTATGGTGCGTTCTGCCTGGCACTGCGGAGGCGAGCAATTGTGGTCTCGGCACGTTAGGTTGAGTTTGGTGCCGTTCGGGTCGGTTATGTACGTTTTGATTAGGTTTGGGAAGTTTGATTTTCTTGACAGTGACTGCTATTAGGCGTTTTTCTGCGCCCTACTCTGCTCTACCATGATCTGCTTGACCCTGGGGAAACAATTGTGGTAGCTGCACGTTAGCTTGAGTCACGTTACGCTTGGGTATGTTACGGTTGGTTAGATTAGGAGAGGATACCATTGACTTCTGTGCTATTCACTGCATTGCGGTCGGTTTCTACACTCTACCGATCTCTAGTGTATTCTGCTTGGCTCTGCGGAGGCCAGAAATAGTGGCGTCGGCACGCTAGTTTGGGTTAGATTGCGTTCGGTTAGGTTACGTTCGTTTTGGTTAGGTTTTGATAGCTTTGACTTTCTTGGCAAGGTCAGCTGTTAGGCGTATCTCTGCTCCCTACTCCGCTCCACTATACACTGCTGTACTGGTTTTGTTACGCTTGGTTGGGTTAGGGTAGGGTAACTTTGACTTTTGCGTTGTACACCACCATTCGGTGGATTTCTACACTCTACTTTACCCTACTATACTCTGCTCGACTCTGGGGTGGCCAGCAAGAGTGGTAGTGTCACGATAGTTTGAGCCAGGTTGCGCATGGTTTGGCGAGGCAGTGTTAGATTTGGCTACGGTGGCATTGACGTTTGTGCTATACACTGCTATTAGATGGATTTCTGCGACGTAATGTGCTCCAATATGGTCTGCTTGGCACTGAGGAATCCATAATAGTGGTCTCGGCTCGTTAAGATTAGTCAGTCCACGTTTGGCTGGGCTAGGTTTGGTCAGGTTATGTCACGATATATTTGACTTTTGTGCTGTACGCTGCTATCT
>NW_016923893.1:0-1496 GCF_001483705.2 Eufriesea mexicana
TTTATTGACGTTTTCGACTAATTACGTGGTGACCTAACTTTCTTGCATTAATAAGGACGATAGCTACTATTGCCGTGATATAGCCATTAAATGCTATAGAATCTCGCTGGAATATTCAATATTATTGACGTTTTCAACTAATATCGTGGTGGGCTATCTTTCGTGTATAAATAAGGAGGAAAGATACTTGTGACGTGCTATAGCCATTGCAATGCTAGAGAATCTTGCTGGAAAATAAAATGTTATTGACATTTTCGACTAATATCGATGTGAGCGAACTTTCATGCATAAATAAGGAGGAAAGACTCTATTGACTGGCTATAGCCATTGCATTGCTATGGGGTCTGGCTGGAAAATTCAATTTTAGTGACATATTCGACAAATAACGTAGTGACATAGCTTTCTTGGATATATAAGGAGGAAAGATTATACCGGCCTGCTGTAGCTATTGCAATGCTACAGAATCTGGCTGGAAAATTCAATTTTATTGTCGTTTTCGACTAATATCGTGTTTACCTAACTTTCTTGCATAAATAAGGACGGTAGATACTTTTGGCGTGATATAGACATTGAAATGCTGTCGAATCTGGATGGAAAATTCAATATTATAGACGTTTTCGACTAACATCTTGGTGGGCTAATTTTCGTGCATAAATAAATAGGAAAGATACTAGTGGCCTGTTGTAGCCATTGCAATGCTATAGAATCTGGTTGGAGAATACGTTTTTACTGACATTTTCGACTAATATCGTGGTGAAATTGCTGTATTGCATAAACAAGGACGATAGATGCTTTTGACGTGATATAGACGATGAAATGCAATGGAGTCAGGATGGATAATTCAATATTATTGACGTTTCCGACTAATATCGTTGTGGGCTAACTTTCGTGCACAAATAAGGAGGAAATATACTAGTGGCGTGCTATAGCCATTGCAAAGCTATAGTATCTGTCTGGAAAATTCAGTTTTAATGACATTTTCGACTAATAACGTAATGACATAGCTTTCTTGGATATATAAGGAGGAAAGATTCTACCGGCCTGCTGTAGCTATTGCAATGCATTAGATCCTGGCTGGAAAATTAAATTTTATTGACGTTTTCAACTAATATCATGGTGACCTAACATTCTAGCATAAATAAAGACGATAGATACTACTGGCGTGATATGGCCATTGTAGTGCTATAGAATCTGGCTGGATAATTCAATATCATTGACGTTTTCGACTAATATCACGGTGATCTAACTTTCTTGATTAAATAAGGACGATAGATAATATTGGCGAGATATAGCCAATGTAGTGCTATAGAATCTGGATGGATAATTCTATATTATTGACGTTTTCGACTAATATCGTGGTGGGCTACCTTTCGTGCATAAATAAGGAGGAAAGGTACTAGTGCCGTGCTATAGCCATTGCAATCCTATAGAATCTTGCTGGAAAATTCAATTTTATTGACGTTTTCGACTAATTTCGTGGTGACCTAACTTTCTTC
>NW_016923893.1:2631-4103 GCF_001483705.2 Eufriesea mexicana
GTGGTGACCTAACTTTCTTGCATATATAAGGAGGACAGCTTCTACTGGCGTGATATAGCCATTGCAAAGCTATAGTATCTGTCTGGAAAATTCAGTTTTAATGACATTTTCGACTAATAACGTAATGACATAGCTTTCTTGGATATATAAGGAGGAAAGATTCTACCGGCCTGCTGTAGCTATTGCAATGCATTAGATCCTGGCTGGAAAATTCAATTTTATTGACGTTTTCAACTAATATCATGGTGACCTAACATTCTAGCATAAATAAAGACGATAGATACTACTGGCGTGATATGGCCATTGTAGTGCTATAGAATCTGGCTGGATAATTCAATATCATTGACGTTTTCGACTAATATCACGGTGATCTAACTTTCTTGATTAAATAAGGACGATAGATAATATTGGCGAGATATAGCCAATGTAGTGCTATAGAATCTGGATGGATAATTCTATATTAAATTATATACGTTTTCGACTAATATCGTGGTGGGCTATCTTTCGTGTATAAATAAGGAGGAAAGATACTAGTGGCGTGCTGTAGCCATTGCAATCCTATGGAATATGTCTGGAAAATACAATTTTATTGACATTTTCGACAAATTTCGTAGTGACCTAACTTTCTTCAATAAATAAGGACGATAGATACTATTCGCGTGTTATAGCCATTGAAATGCTATAGAACCTAGCTGGAAAACTCAATATTATTGACGTCTTCGATTAATATCGTGTATAAATAAGGAGGAAGGATTCTATTGGCGTGCTGTAGCTATTGCAATGCTTTGGAATCTGTCTTGAAATTTCAATTTTAATGACATTTTCGACTTATATCGTGGAGAGCTATCTTTCTTGCGTAAATAGGGAGGAAAGATACTATTGGCGTGCCACAGACATTGCAATGCTACGGAACCTTGTTGGAGAATAAAATTATATTGACATTTTCTACTAACATCGTTGACAGCTAACCTTCCTGTATAAATATGGACGAAAAATTCTATTGGCCTGTTATAGCCATAGCACAGGTATAGAATCCGGCTGGAAAATTCAATTTTATTCACATTGTCGACTACTAACGCAGTGAGCAAACCCACTTGCCAAAATAAGGAGTAAAGATTCTATTGACATGCTATAGCCACTGCAATTCCACAGAATCTGCCTGAAAGATTCGATTTTATTGACATTTTTGGCTAATAACTTGGTGAGCAAACCCACTTGCATAAATAAGGATGAAATATACTATCGGCGCGTCATAGTCATTACAATGCTATAGAATCTTGCTGGAAAGTACAATTTTATTGACATTTTCGTATAACATCGTGATCATCTATCCTTCTTGTATTAATATGAACTAAATATTCTTTGGCGTGCTATAGCCATGGCAACGCTATAGAATCTGGTTGGAAAACTCAATTTTATTCACATTGTCGAATACTATCGTGGTGGCCTAACATTCTTGCGTATATAAGGAG
>NW_016923894.1:0-1159 GCF_001483705.2 Eufriesea mexicana
CTGTAGCACTGAAGTCAAGCTACCCCCTCCTAACCTGACCAAACGTAACACAACCGAACGTAATATGACCAAACCTGACGTGCCGCGACCGCTATGGATGGCCTCCACAGAGCCAAGCTGAAAACGTTAGTGGAGAGTATGTCGCAGAAATCCATAGAAACACAGTGAGCATCAGAAAAGTCTAAGGTTTCCAAAGCAAACCCAAACCAACAGAACATAACCAAACATAGCCTTACTAAACCAGAAGTGGTGGGACCGCTATTGCTGCCCTCGCCAGAGCCCAGCAGGACATACTGACAGATACGCGCAGAAGTCCACCTAATAGCACTATAGAGCACTAAAGTCAAAGCTATTTTCTCCTAACCTACCCAATCACAGCATAGCCAAACGCAACCTAACTCAATTTATCGAGCCGCGATCGTCCTTACTGGCCCCATCAAAACCGAGCTGGACAGATTAGTGGAGAGTAGTACGCAGACATCCATAAAATCGCAGTATATTTCATAAGAGTTATAGCTACCCAATCCCAACCAGAGCAATAGAACACAGCCGAACACAGCCTAACTAAACCTGACGTGAAGAGACCGCGATTGCTGCCCTCCACAGAAACAAGCAGAACATAATAGAGCACAGTAGGCCGCAGGAATCCACTGAAATGCAGTGCAAAGCACAAAAGTAGATGCTAAACTGGCAAACGTAGCCTAACCTTACCTAATCGAATGTTACTTAACACAAGCTGACGTGCCGCGACCGCGGTTGATGGCATCCCCGAGGCCAAGCAGGCCGTGCTAGAATAGCGTAGAGCGCAGAAGTCCATAGTATGGCAATGTTTAGCAGAATAATCAATGCTATCCTTACCTAACCGAGACAAACCTGACATAATCAAGCGTAACCAGACCAAACCGAACGTACAGAGACCACTATTGCTAGCCTCCACAGAGCCACGCAGAGTATACCAGAGCACAGCTGAGCGCCGTAATCCACCGCACTGTAGTGCACAGCAGAATAGTCAAAGACATTTGACCTAACCTAACCTAACCTAACCAGTCCAAACCTAACCAAACCGGACGTAGCCAAACTCAACCTAAATTTCCGCAACCAATATTGCTGGCCCCCAGGGTCCATCAGATTAGGGTAGAGCACAGTGGAGGGCAGGAAT
>NW_016923894.1:2623-3764 GCF_001483705.2 Eufriesea mexicana
AAGGAGGCCACCGCACGCCACACACCTAAGCCCTCCGTCATCCGCGCCACGACGACGGAGAGTGAAAGGCCCCGTCCTACCACGCGACAAAGTACCCGGCGCTCGCGAGCCCGCGCCGGACATTCCTCCAGCGTGTGCTGCGCCGTGCCACGCCCTTCCCCGCAATGATGACGCCGCGTTTCACCTTCCCGCCCGAGCACCCGTGCCCGGTTAGCACCTGTGTCAGGCGAAGAGTGCCGGCTGACGCTGCGCCGCCATGCATCCGGCACGGGGAGCACAGCCTCGATCGCCCGGTGCCAGCGGCTGCTCGGCTTCCTCAGCCGAGCCTGCCAGGCAGTCATCAAGGACTGTCGGACCCTTCGCCTCAACGAAACGGCCCCTTCTTCAGGACCACCGCCGCCGCCAGCGTGTAGGAGGCCGTAGTTACGGGCCTCCCCCACCGCCTGCAGTTCGAACGGCGGAACACCCGCCAGGACCTTCGCCGCCTCGTGGGATATCGTGCGGTAACCGCGCACGACCCTGATTGCCATCCTGCGAGATACTCGCCGGAGAATCGCCAGAATGCGCGGACTGGCGATTAGATCGTTCGCCACAGATCTTTCGCCCAGATCGGAGCCCCGTAAAGTGCCGCAGAGCGAACGACTCCCGTGTAAAGGCGGTGCACCCTACACCCTGACCATCCCAGGTTGGGTAGCAGGCGATACAGCGCCCCCGCCATACCTTCAGGGCGTGGTTCCAGCGCGAGGAGCTGTTGGTCGAACTTCCAGTGGCAATCGAGGACGAGACCGAGGTATTTCATCCGGTCCCGTACAACGACCACGACGTTCCCCACGCGCATCAGGGACTTGGGCGGATTCCCGTGATACCGATGGCAAAACCACATTGCCTCGGTCTTCTCGGGGGAGATACACAGCCCCAGCCGTTGGATGATACTCGCGACGAGGGCCACGCCGCTTTCCGCGCGCAGCGTGGCCTCCACCCAACTCGATCCGGCGACAATCACCAGCGCGTCGTCCGCGTAACGCGCCAGGCTCAGGCCGCGGTGGTATGGAGTGCGCAACACGGCGTCGTGCGCGATGTCCCAGAGGTTCGGCCAGAGTACCGATCCCTGTGGAACCCCGCACTTCGTCACCCACACGAC
>NW_016923895.1:0-1284 GCF_001483705.2 Eufriesea mexicana
ACGTTATGTAGCGTCACGGCGCTTTTGGCTAGGTAAGGTTTGGCGAGGTTAGGATAGGATATCATTCAGTTTTGTGCTATACACAGCCATTTATTGGATCTGTGCTCTACTATAGTCTGCTCGACCCTATGGGCGCCAGCAATAGTGGTCACGTCACGATAGGTAGGGTTACGTTACGTTAGGTTAGGTAAGGTTAGGTTAGGTTTGGTTAGGATGGCTTTGGCTTTAGTGCTATACACTGCTATTCGATGGAATTCTGCGCTCTGCTGTGCTCTAATATGCCCTGCTTGGCTCTGAGAGGCCAGCAATAGAGGTCTCAGCCTATTAGGCTTAGTTACTCTATGCTTGGAAAGGTTAGGTTAGTTCATGTTTGGTTAGAATGGCTTTGGCTTTTGCGCTATGCACTGATATTCGGTGCACTCCTGCGCGCTACTGTGATCTATTATTCCCTTCTTTCCTTTGGGGAGGGCAGCAAATGTGGCCGCGGCGCGTTAGGTCGAGTTATGTTAGTTCTGTCTAGGTTACCTTTATCTCGGTTTGGCTAGGATATCTCTGATTTTTGTGCTATACACTGCCATTTAATGGACTTCTGCGCTCTACTCTCCTCTAATCTGCTCTGCAGGCGTAGGGGAGGCAAGCAAGAGTGGAATAGATACGTTAGGTTGTGTTAGGTTACGT
The DNA here is from genome assembly GCF_001483705.2 of Eufriesea mexicana. NCBI lineage: Eukaryota > Metazoa > Arthropoda > Insecta > Hymenoptera > Apidae > Eufriesea > Eufriesea mexicana. The sequence continues at coordinate 679 of NW_016923895.1, forward strand.
TTGGTTGTGTTACGTTCGCTTGGGTTATGTTAGGATACCTTTGACTTTTGTGCTGCAAACTGTAATGCTGTGGGTCAGTGCGGTGTACTTTGCTCTATTATATTCTGCTTGGATCTGGAGAGACAAGCAATAGTGTTCTCGGCACGTTAGGTAGTGCTAGGCTACTTTCGGTTTTGTAATGTTTGGTTACGTTAGGATACGGTGGTTTCCACCGTTGTACTATAGACTGAAATTCTATGGTTTTCTGCGCCCTGTTCTCCTCTTATACGATCAGGGTGGCTCCTGGTAGGTCAGATATAGTGTTCTCGGTACGATAGGCTGAGATATGTAGCCCTTGGTAATGTTACGTTAGGTTAGGTTTGGTTAGGGTAAGTTTGACTCTTCTGCCACACACTGCTATTCGGTAGGTTCCTGCGCTCTACAATGCGCTACTAAACTCTGCTCGACTCTAGGTATGCCATCAATACCGGTCGTGCGACGTTAAGTAGTGTTAGGTTACGTTTGTTTATTTTAGGTTAGGTTGAATTTGTTTAGGATAGATTCGGCTTTCGTGGTATACACCATCGTTCGGTGGATTTCTGCTCTCTTCTGCGCTTCACTATAATC
>NW_016923896.1:0-5840 GCF_001483705.2 Eufriesea mexicana
AAGGATGGCTTTGACTTTTCTGCTATACACTGCCATTCTGTGGATTTCTGCGCCCTGCAGTTCCCTTGTGTATTCCACTTGGCTCTGCGGAATCCAGCGATAGTAGTCTCGGCACGTTATGTTATGTTAGTTTGCGTTTGTTTGTATAAAGTTTGGACAGGTTAAGATCAGATAGCTGTGACTTTTGTGCATGCACTGCTATTCGTCGTATCTCTACGCTCAGAATTGCTCTACTATGCTCTGCTCAGCTCTGCGGAGGCCAGTAATAGTGGTCCCGTCACCTTAGTTTTATTTTAGCTACGGTTGGTTATGTTACGTTTGGTTAAAAAAAAGGATATTATAGCATTGACTTTTGTGCTATATACTGCTATTCCGTGAACTTCTGCGCTATACTGTGACCTAATATGCCCTTCCTGGCTCTGGGGACGCCAACAATTGTAGTTTCGGCGGGTTTGTCTTAGTTAGGCTACGTTTGGGGAGGTTATGTTTGTTTGTGTTTGGTTTGGATAGCATTGCCTTTCTTGGAATAGGCCGATGTTCCGTGGATTCCTGTGCTCCGCTGTGCTCTATTATACGCTGCTCGACCCAGCGGAGGCCAGCAATAGCGGTCGTTGCAGGTTATGTTTTGTTAGGTTACGTTTGGGTATGCTACGGTTGTCTAGGTTAGGAGAGGGTAGCTTTTTCTTTTGTGCTGTTCACTGCTATTCGTTGGATTTCGGCGTTCCGCCGTGATTACATACGTTCAGCCTGACCCTGGCAAAGAAAGCTATGGTGCTCTTCGCACGTTACGCTCAGTTATGCAACGTTTGGTTTTATCAGCTTAGGTCAAGTTAGCTTAGAATATCTTTGAATTTTGTGCTATACACTGAAATGCCGCAGATGTCTGTGATCTACTATGCCGTAGTATAGTCTGCTTTGCTGTGGGGATGTCAGCAATAGTTGTGTAGGGCTCTTAATTGGAGTTAGGCTACGTTTGGTTACGCTACGTCTGGCTAGGTTAGGACAGGACAGCTTTGACTTTTGTACTATACACTGCTCTTCTGTGGATTTCTGCGATCTATTGTGCTCTGGAATGTTCTGCTCGGATATGGGGAGCGCAGAAACAGTGGTCTCGACACGCTATTCTGGGTTGGGCCACGATTGGTTAGGTTACATTAGGTCAGGTAATGTTTGCGTATCTGACTCTTTTTGCTATACACAGCAATTGTGGTGATTTCTGCGCTCTGCTCCAGCATATTCTGCATGGCTCTGAGGATGTCAGCAATAGAGGTGCCGCGGTTCGTTAGGTTGAGCTAGGTTACGCTTGGTTAGGTTAGGTTATTTAATGTCAGGTTAGTATAGGACACCTTAGTTTTTGTGGTATACACTGCTATTCGGCGGATTTCTGCGTCCTAATGTGCTGTAATATGCTCTGCTTGTCTCTGCGGTGCCAGTAATAGTGGTCTTGGCATGTTAGGTTGACCTGGGTTACGTTTCGTTATATTAGGTTGGGATGGTTCAGTCAGGATTTCATCGTCTTTTGTGCTATACCATGCTATCCGGTGGATTTCTGCGCTCTACAATGCTCTACAATACTCGGCGCGACTCTGGGGAGGCGTGGAATAGTTGTCGTGTCACTTCAGGCTGTCTTAAGTTACGTCTGGTTGGGTTAGGTTTGGTGTGGCTAGGTTAGTGTATCTTCGACTTCTGTGTTATACACTGCTATTCGGTGGATTTCTGCACTCTACATTGCTCTACTATACCCAGCTATATCACGGGGAGGCTTGGAATAGTTGCCATGGCGCGTTAGGTTGCGTTATGTTATGATTGGATAGGTCAGGTTATGCCATGTTTGGCTTGGATAGCTTAGACTCTTGTGTTATACATTGCTATTCGGTGGATTTCTGCTTTCGACTGTGCTCTAATATGTTCTGCTTGGCTCTGGGCAGTCCAGCAATAATTGTCTCATCACGTTATGTTGAGTTACACTACGTTTGGATAGCTTAGCTTGGGTCAGGCTAGGTTACCGTATCTTTCACTTTTCTGCTTTGCAGTGCAATGAGGCGGATTTTTGCGCTTTACTGTGCTCCGGTATACATCGTTGGGCTTGGGGGGGGGGAGATTTAGAGGTCGCCACGCGTTAGTTTCAGATACGTTACGTATGTTTGCGTTTGGTTTGGTTTGGTTAGGACACGATGGCCATGACTATTGCGCCATACGACGCTGTTCAGTGGGTTTCTGCTTCCTAGTGAGCTCCAACGTGTCCCGCTTGGCACTGGGAAGGCCAGCAATATTGGTCTCGTCACGTTATGTTGTGTTACATTACGTTTCGATAGGTATCGTTAGGTCAGCTTTGGTCAGGATATGATTGACTTTTGTGCTATACACAGCAGTGAGGTGGATTTTTGCGCTCTACTGTTCTGAGGTATATTCTACATAGCTCTGGGCAGCCCAGCGACAGTGTTCCCGGCACGTTAGGTTAAGTTCTTCTACGTTTGCTTATGTTACGTATGGTAAAGTTAGGATAGAATGGATTAGAGTTTTGTGCCACACACTGCTATTCGGTGGAGTTTTGCCCTCTGCAGTGCAGTAATATTTCATGCTTGGCTCTGGCGTAGCAAGTATTGGTGGTCTCGGCACGTTAGGTTCAGTTAGACTTCGGATACTGAAGCTAGGATTGGAAGGCTTTATTATGATTTCCTTGACATTTGTGCTATACACTGCTATTCGATGCATTTCCGCGCTCTGTATTGCCCTACTATGCTCTAGTCAACTCTGGCGATTCGAGCAGTGGTGGTCGTGGCACGTTTAGTTTGAGTTATGTTACGCATCGTTTGGCTAGGCTAGGTTAAGTTTGGTTAGAATAGCTACGACTGTCATACTATACATTACTATGTGGTGGACTCCTGTGATCTACTGTGGTCTATTATATTCTGCTAAGCTTTGTGGGGGCCAGCAGTAGTGGTGGCAGCACCTTATGTTGAGCTGTGCTGCGTTCCGTTAGGTTAGTTTAGGGTATCCTCGACTTTTGTGCTCTACACTGCAATGCAGTGAATTCCTGCGCAGTACTGTGCTCTACTAAATGCTGCATTGCTCCCGGGTGGCCAGGAGCAGTGGTCTCCGCACGTCATGTTGGGTTATAATGCCATTGGTTAGGCAAGGTTAGGTCAGATTACGTCAGGTTATGTACGGCTTTCGTGCTCTTCGCTGCAATGCGGTGGATTTCTGCGCTCTACTGTTGCACTAGTACACTCTGCTAGACTCTGTGGTGGCCAGCAGTAGTGCTCTCGGCACGGTAGGTTGCGTTATACCACGCTTGGTTGCGATATATTATGCCAGGTTTTTGTTACGGTTAACTCGACTTTTGTGCTATACGCTGCTGTTCGGTGCATTTCTGCGCTGAACAATGCTCTGCTATTCTCTGCTCCAATCAGGGGAGTCGAGAAATAGCGATCGCTGCACGTTACGTTGAGCTATGTTACGTACGGTTAACTAAGGTTAGGCTATGTTTGGTCATGGAAGCTTTGACTTTCGTGCTATATCACGTTATTCGGCGGATTTTTGTAATCTACTGCGCTCTACTAATTTATGCAAGGCTATGGATATGCCAGGAGCATTCGCCGCGGCACGCTATGCTGAGTGATGCCGCTTTTGGTTTGGTTAGCTTAGGTTGGAATATCTTCGTCTTTTGTGTTATACACTGCTACACGGTGGATTTCTGTGCTCTACACTGCTCTACTACACCCTGGGCGACCTTGTGGAAGGGAGCAATAGTGGCTACGACACGTTATGCTGAGCTAGGCTACGTTTGATTGGATTACGATAGGATATGTCTGGTCAGGGCTGCTTCGACTTTCCGGATACACACCATTTTCCGATGGGTTCCTCTGATCTACTATGCTCTGCTGTGTTGTGCTTGGCCATGGGGTGTCCGGCAGCTGAGTCCGCGGCACTCTGAGTTGAGTTACGCTATGATGAGTTAGGTTAGGTTAGTTCAGGTTATGTTGGGATATATTCATCTTTTGTGCTGTTCACTGCAATGCGGAGGATTCCTGCGAACTACTGTGCTCTAGTATGCTCTACTTGTCACTGTGGAGGTCAGAAATGGTTATCTCGTCATGTTAGGTTGAGTTAAGCTACATTTCGGTATGTTACGTTTGGCTTGGTTAGGATATGCTGCTTTGACTTATGTGCTTTACACTGCTATTAGGTGGATTTGTGTGATCTACTCTGCTCCAATACATTCTGCTTGGCTATGGGGAGGCCAGGAGCAGTGGTCGCTGCACGCTATGCTGAGATATGCCACGTTCGGTTAGGTTAGGTTACGGAAGGTTATGCGTGGATGGAGTGCCGCGTGGAATGTCGAGCGAGACGGACGCGTTCACGACGCTACCACTGTTGGGAGGCATTTTCTGCGGAATGTGCAGTCTCTGGCGCGTGAGTTAGAGCCACTCTGTGCATGTGGTGCATTTGTGCACGTGGCTGGGGACTCGCGTCGCGGCGTGTGTCGTGGGGCCGACAAAAATTGAACTTGTTTGGAAGCTTCTTTCTCCTTTATTCGTGGCACCAACGAAGTTGTGGACGACGCTACGTCGCAGGTAGGCGAGAGACGGTGCCCATTGTCAGCCGTGGAGCCGCGCGCCGGCCCAGTGAGGCATACTTGGACCGAGGATCACACCAAAATACAAGCGGCGGAGCAGGGGCTCGCAACCCGTACAATAGTAACGATCCCGGGGAAGCCCGACAATTAGTGGTTTCGACGAGGCTCCAGTCGAGCTTCCCCCGTCGAAGGACAGGGCAATTTGCCCTACAGCAGGTGCTACGAGGCGCGTGACTCGTAGCACCGCAGTGCGTAAGGCGCTGCCGGCGGACCTCGAGGGGGAGTGCCCCTCCTTCGTAGGTGCCGTCAGCGTCGCGGGTGACGGCGAAACGTCGTCTTCGTGCGTGACCCAAGCGAAGACGGTGAAGCCGCCGCGAAGGGCGGTGTTGGAGGAAAATGACCCATTCGAAAGTTTGGATGGTATTGATCTCACCCGGGAACCCACAAGCTGGGCGACGGCGACCCTCCCCACACGGGAGGAGATGGCCAGAGTGCACGGTCCGCTGTCTGTTCTGAAACTGTCTGCCATTATATCCGAGAATTGCTCGAGGATAGAAACGATGGCAGACAAGAGTAAAAACCTGCACGGCCCATACGTGCGCGCCTTCCGTATGTGCGCCAGGGTGGCGGATACGGCCGGCTGGGAGATGTCTCCACGGAACAGCCGGCCGTTATCAGGAGTCGATGGCGGAGAGGCTCCGCGTGCTGATGGCAGAGATCGCCGGTCTGCGGGAGAATGATGTCTCCCAGCTGGCGGCTATAGCCGACTTGCGGGGAAACGGTGCCTTCCAGCAGGCGGTGATCGCCTCCTTGCGCGCAGAGCTGGCTCAGGAGCGGAGGCGGGTTATCATCGACCCCGCGCCCGCTCGAAATGTGCGTGCATCCGCAGGCGCCGGAGCAGCGGCACCGGCGCCCGACTTCGGTATGGAGGCTGCCCACGCGGTACCCAGTCTCCGAATCGACGCGAAGTGCGAGGAGCTCGTGCGTACACTCCCCGTGGCGGCCGGGCGGCATGCGCCTACCCGAGCGCAGGAGCAAGCGAGCTCCACCGCTGGCCTGCGCGCGCGGCCTGTAGGGGTCGAGTCTCTCTTGCGCGGAAGCCATTTACGCTGCAAGGGGAAGGATAAATCTCGCCGACCACGGGGTCGAGGACTTGCGATCCCGTCGGGCCGCTTCCGGCGGCCTCCTGCAGGATATCGTTGGACCGGCCCTTACCGCAGTGCCGTACCGTATCCTCAATCAGGACGTGTGGTTCGGGGAT
>NW_016923896.1:9727-10499 GCF_001483705.2 Eufriesea mexicana
ATGTACGGTTGATTTCAGCTACGTTAGGATGTGTTTCGTTCGGCTAGGCTACGATAGGCTACTTTGACTTTTGTGCAATTCACTGCTATTCGGTGGATTTCTGCGCTCTACTGTAATCAAATAGCTCTGCTTTGCTCCGGGTAGGCCAGAAAGCAAGGCCGCGGCGCGCCAGGATGTGTTACGTTACTTTCGGTTAGGTTAGGTTTGTTTGGGTTAGGATAGGGTATCCCTGTCTTTGTGCTGTACATCGAAGTGCGGCGGATTCTAGCGCTTTACTGTGCTCTAGTACGTTGTCCTTGTCTCTGGGGAGGCCAGTAACAGTGGTCTCGCCACGATAGGTTGAGGTAAGCCACGTTTGGCTAGTTTGATTTAGCTATGGTTAAATTTTGGTAGATACGATTTTTCCGCTATACACTCGGATTCTATGGTTTTAAGCGCTGTACTGTCCTTTATGATGCTCTGCTTTGCCCTTTGGAGGCCAGCAATTCTCGTCGCGGAACGATAGGTTGAGCTATATTACGTTCGGTGGGGTTAGGATATTTTGGGTTAGGTAAGGGCAGCTTAGACTTTTGCGCTCAACACAGCTACAATATACTGTGCTCTATCATATTCCGCTTGTCTCTGGGGACGCCAGCAGTGGAGATCGCGCCACGTTAGGTTAAGTTACCTATCGCTTGGTTAGGTTAGGTTAGGTCAGGTAGGGTTATTGTATCTTTCGCTTCTGTGCTTTACACTGCAGTGCGGCGGATTCCTTCTCTCGACTGTGCTCCAG
>NW_016923897.1:0-230 GCF_001483705.2 Eufriesea mexicana
ACAACCATACATATATCCATACATACATCCACACATACATCCGTCCATCCATACATCCATCCATATGTCCATACATCCACACAGCCATACATGCATAAATCCATACATACATACATATATACATCCACACATGCATAGATCCATACATTCTTACATCTATACATTCATACATACATACATCCATACATGCATACATCCATCCATCAATACCTCAATCCATCCATACATCC
>NW_016923897.1:252-568 GCF_001483705.2 Eufriesea mexicana
CATCCATAAATCCAAACATCCATACATATATACATCCATACATTCATACATACGTAGATCCGTCCATCTATACCTCAATCCATCCATACATCCATCCATCCATACAACCATTCGTCCATTCATACATCCACCTTCCCATACACCCATCCATTCATACATCCACCCATCCATACTTCCATCGAACCATACATCCATCCATACATACTAGCACCCATCCATCCATCCATCGATCCATTCATCTATCCATCCATACATCCGTCCATCCATACATTCATTCATCCACACATCCATATATCTATCTAACCATACATCCATA
>NW_016923898.1:0-838 GCF_001483705.2 Eufriesea mexicana
ATATCTAGATATAAACGTGCTATACATTAATTACTCTAAAACTGCTGCAGAATTTCGGCCATCTGTGAGCAAATTAATCCAACGCTCACGTGATTGTTGTGATGGCTGTACTCTGTACCACTATGCTAGCTGTTAATTCCTGGCGATATAATTGATGAGTAATATGTCATTCTATACCTGCTGCAGAATATAATTCAGCATTGAATACATTAATCCGTCGGCTGCATAGCTGTTATGGTGGATGTAATAGGTACCGTACTGTCAATTGTAAATACATTTAGCCATATCCGCTCTAAACATTGATTTTTCTAGAATTGCTGTGAAATTCGTACCGTCAGTGCACAAATTAACACAACTGCTACACAACAGTCACGATGGCTGTACGCAGTACACCGTTGTCAATTTCTAACATCTCGAGATGTAATGCATCTGCCTTTTGACGTTCTGGAATAACCATGGAATTATCACCATCACTGAAAATATTGATCCAGCGGTAGCAATCATCTGTTGGTTGATGTACCAGGTACTGTGCTGCCAATTGTATATATCTTTAGCTATAACTGCGTCATACGTTGATCATTCCAGATTTGTAGTAAAACATACATCGTCGATGATCATATCAAACCAACGACTACAGTACAGTGACGTTGGCTGTGCTTAGTACCCTGCTGTCGTTTGATAATTCCTCGAGCAATTATGTATCGGTCTTTGGACATTCTACAAATGCCATAGGACATGTATCATTAGCTAAAACACAAATCCAACGGCTAGAGTTCTCTGTTAGTGGATGCACTATGTAGCGTACCCCAACTGTAAATATTTCTTGCCATAACGGTTC
>NW_016923899.1:0-741 GCF_001483705.2 Eufriesea mexicana
CTTACATCCATACATTCATATATGCATACATCCATACATGCATACATACATACATCCATCCATCCACACAGCCATAAATCCACACATCCATACATCCACAAATCAATCCATCCATGCACTCATCCATCCATACGTACATCCATACATACGTAAATACATACATCCGTACATCCACGCATACACACATACACTCATCCTTACATACATCCATAGATACATCCGTTGGTGCATCCACAAATACATCCATGCATACATCCATTCATGCAGAGAGCCATACATCCATACATTCATGCTTCCGTACATCCGTCCAACCATGACTCAATCCATCCATACATCCATCAATCCAAACAACCATTCATCCATACATACATCCATCCATACATCCATCTTTCCATTGATCCATCCATCCATACATCCACTCATCCATACTTCCAACCATCCATGCATCCATCGAACCATACATCCATCCGTCCTTACAAGCACCCATCCCCACACCCACCGATTCATACATCTATACACCCATACATCCACCCATCCATACATTCATGCAGCCACACATCCATAAATCCATCCATCCATACATCCATACAACCATACATATATCCATACATGCATCCTTAGATCCATCCATCCATACATCCATCCACTCATACATCCATCCATCCATACGTCCATAAGGATATTCATCCATACATCCATACATCCGTATATCCATACATTCGTACATCCATACATTCGTAC
>NW_016923900.1:0-310 GCF_001483705.2 Eufriesea mexicana
CATGGTGAATAGATCGCTTAACGCCTTCAATCCAATGGCAAGTACAGACATCTACTTGCCAGACATTTGTTCTAATCAAAATCTATAATCTGTTATAGCATGGCGAATAGGGCGCCTAACGCCTTCAATCCAATGGCAAGTAAAGCCATCTACTTACCAGGGTATAGGTCTATTCAAAATCTAGAAATTGTTATAGATTTGTGTGTAGATCGCCTTACGCCTTCAACCGAATGGCAAGTACAGCCATCTACTTAACAGAGAATAGTTCTATCCAAATCTGTAACATGATATAGCATGGCGAATAGATCGC
>NW_016923900.1:402-3275 GCF_001483705.2 Eufriesea mexicana
TAGATCGCCTAACGCCTTCAATCTAATGGCAAGTATAGCCACCTACTTGCCAGACAATAGGTAGATTGAAAGTCTATAATCTGTTAGAGCCTGGTGAATAGATCGCCTAACGCCTTCAATCCAATGTCAAGTACAGCCACATAGTTTCCAGAGAATCGGTCTAGTCAGAACCTATAACGTGTTATATCGTAGTGAATATATCGTCTAACGCCTTCATTCCAGTGGCAAGTACAGCCATCTACTTGCCAGAGACTATGTCTATTCAAAATATGTAACCTGTTATAGCTTGGTGAATAGGTCGCCTAACGCCTTCAATCCAATGGCAGGTACAGCCATCTACTTGCCAGAGAATTGTTCTATTGAAAATCTGTGGCCTGCTGTAGCTCGGTGAATAGATAGCCTAACGCCTTCAATCCAATGGCAAGTACAGCCACCAGGTTGCCAGGGAATAAGTCTATTCAAAATCCATAACGTCTTATACCTTGGTGAATAGATCGTCTAACGTCTCCAATTCAATTGCAAGTACAGCCATCTACTTGCCAGAGAATAGGTCTATTCAAAATATATATCCTGCTATATCATGGTGAATAGATCGCCTAACGCATTCAATCCTATGGCAAGTGCAGCCATCTACTTGCCAGAGAATAGGTCTATTCAAAATATATAATCTGTCATAGCTTGGAGAATAGGTCGCCTAACGTCTTCAACCAATGGCAACTACAGCCATCTACTTGCCAGAGAATTGGTCTATTCAAAATCTGTAACCTGCTACCGCTTGGTGAATATATCGCCTAACGCCTTCAATCCAATGGCATATACAGTGCTCTCCTTGCCAGAGAAAAGGTCTATTCAAAATCTAAAATCTGTCGCAGCTTGGCGATTAGGTCGCCTAACGCCTTCAATTCAATGGCAAGTACAGCCATCTAGTTGCCGGAGAATAGGTCTATTCAAAATCTAAAATCTGTTATAGCTTGGTGAATAGATCGCCTAACGCCTTCAATCCAATGGCAAGTACAGCCATCTATTTGCCTGAGATTACGTCTATTCAAAATCCATAATCTGTTATATCTTGGTGAATAGATCGCCTAACGCCCTCAATCTAATGGCAAGTGCAGCCATCTAGTTGCCGGAGAATAGGTTTATTCGAAATCTATAATCTTTTATAGCATGGTGAATAGATCGCTTAACGACTTCAATCCAATGGCAAGTACAGCCATAAACTTGCCAGAGATTTGGTCTAATCAAAATCGATTATATGTTATAGCTTGGCGAATAGGGCGCCTAACGCCTTCAATCCCATGGCAAGTACAGCAATCTACTTGCCAGAGAATAGGTCTATTCAAAATCTAGAACTTGTTATAGATTGGAGTGTAGATCGCCTAACGCCTTCAACCGAATGGCAAGTACAGCCATCTACTTGCCAGAGAATAGGTCTATCCAAATCTGTAACATGATATAGCATGGCGAATAGATCGCCTAACGCCTTCAATTCAATGGCAAGTACAGCTATCTACATGCCTGAGAATGAGTCTAATCAGAATCTAAAAGCTGCCATAGCTTCGTGATTAGATCGCCTAACGCCGTCAATCTAATGGCAAGTATAGCCATCTACTTGCCAGACGATAGGTAGATTGAAAATCTATTATCTGTTGTAGCCTGGTGAATAGATCGCCTAACGCCTTCAATCCAATGTCAAGTACAGCCACCTAGTTTCCAGAGAATCGGTCTAGTCAGATCCTATAACCTGTTATATCTTAGTGAATATATCGTCTAACGCCTTCATTCCAGTGGCAAGTACAGCCATTTACTTGCCAGAGAATATGTCTATTCAATATATGTAACCTGTTATAGCTTGTTGAATAGGTCGCCTAACGCCTTCAATCCAATGGCAGGTACAGCCATCTACATGCCAGAGATTGTTCTATTGAAAATATACGGCATGCTATAGCTCGGTGAATAGATAGCCTAACGCCTTCAATCCAATGGTAAGTACAGCCACCTGGTTGCCAGGGAATAGGTCTATTCAAAATCCAAAACGTTTTATACCTTGGTGAATAGAGCGTCTAACGCCTCCAATTCAATGGCAAGTAGAGCCATCTACTTGCCAGAGAATAGGTCTATTCAATATATATATCCTGCTATATCTTGGTGAATAGATCGCCTAACGCCTTCAATCCTATGGCAAGTGCAGCCATCTACTTGCCAGAGAATAGGTCTATTCAAAATCTATAATCTCTCATAGCTTGGTGATTAGATCGCCTCTCGCCAGCAATCCAATGGCATGTACCGCCAGATACTTGCCAGGGAAAAAGGACTATTCAAAATCTATAATCTGTTATAGGTTCGTGAATTGATCGACTAACGCCTTCAATCCAATCTCAAGTAATGCCGTCCACTTGCCTCGGAATAGGCCAATTCAAAATCTATAACCTGTTATAGCATGGTGAATAGATCGCCTAACGCCTTCAAACCAATGACAAGTACAGCCATCCACTTGCAAGAGAATAGGTCTACTCAAACCCTATAATCTCTCATAGTTTGGAGAATAGGTCGCCTAACGCCATCAACCAATGGCAACTACAGCCATCTACTTGTCAGAGATTAGGTCTAATCAAAATCTATAACATCCTACAGCATGGTGAATAGATCGCCTAACGCCTTCAAACCAATGACAAGTACAGCCATCCACTTGCAAGAGAATAGGTCTACTCAAACCCTATAATCTCTCATAGTTTGGAGAATAGGTCGCCTAACGCCATCAACCAATGGCAACTACAGCCATCTACTTGCCAGAGAATTGGTCCATTCAAAATCTGTAACCTGCTGTCGCTTCGTGAATATATCGCCTAACGCCTTCAATCCAATGGCAAGTA
>NW_016923901.1:0-934 GCF_001483705.2 Eufriesea mexicana
GAGCTACCCTCCTTGCATAAATAAGGGGCAAGGATCCTTTTGGAGTGCTATAGCCAATGCAATACTGCAGAATCTGGCTGGAAATTTCAATTTTATTTACATCTTTGAATAATATCGTGGTGAGTTTACTTTGTCGCATAAATAAGGAGGAAAGATTCAATAGGCGTGCTATGGCCATTGCATTGCCATATCATCTGACTGGAAAATTCATTTTTATTTACATTCTCGACTAATACCGTGGTGAGCTATCTTCCTTGCATGAAAAAGGAGGAAGGATCCTTTTGGAGTGCTATAGCCATTGCAATGCCGTAGAATCTGGCTGGAAGATTCAGTTTTATTGACATTTTTAACAAATATCGTGGAGAGATAACTTTCTTGCATAAATAGGGAGGAAAGATTCTATTGGCGTGCTATAGCCATTGCAATGCTCTGGAATCTGTCTGGAAAATTCAATTTTATTGACAGTTTCGAATAATATCGTGGTGAGCTATCTTTCTTACATAAATAAGGAGGGTAGATTCTATTGGCGTGCTATAGCCTTTGCAAAGCTATAGAATCTGTCTGGAATGTACAATTTTATTGACATTTTCGACTAATACCGTGGTGAGCTATCTTTCTTACATAAATAAGGAGGAAAGATACTATTGGCGTGCTATAGCCTATGCAATGCTATAGAATCTGGCTGGAAAGTTCAATTTTATTGACATTTTCGAATAATATCGTGGTGAGCCACCTTCCTTTCATAAGAAATGAGGAAGGACCCTTTTGGAGTGCTATAGCCATTGCAATGCCGTAGAATCTGGCTGGAAAATACAATTTTATTGACATTTTTAAATAATATCGTGGAGAGCTAAATATCTTGCATATATAGGGAGGAAAGATTCAATTGGCGTGCTATAGCCATTTCAATGCTAAGGAATCTGGCTGGAAAGTT
>NW_016923902.1:0-1510 GCF_001483705.2 Eufriesea mexicana
ATATCGTAGTGTGGTAACCTTCTTGCATAAGTAAGGAGGAAAGATTCTATTGGCCAGCTATAGGCAATGCAATTCTGTAGTATCTGGATGGAAAATTCAATTTTATTGACATTTTCGACAAATATCGTGGCGAGCTAACTTTCTTGCATTAATAATGAGGAAAGAATCTATTGGCGTGATATAGCCATTGCAATGCTGTAGCATCTGGCTCGAAAATTCAATTTCATTGACATTTTCGACTAATATCGTGTTGAGCTAACATTCTTGCATAGATAAGGAGGAAGAATACTATTGGCGTGCTATAGCCATTGCAATTCTATAGAATCTGTCTGGAAAATTCAATTTTATTAACATTTTCGCCTTATACCGTCGTGAGCTAGCTTACTTGTATAAATATGGGGGAAAGATACTATTGCCGTGCTATAGCCATGACAATGCTATAGAATCTGCCTCGAAAGTTCAACTTTATTGACATTTTCGACTCATATCGTGTTGAGGTAACTTTCTTGCATAAATACGTAGGAAAGATTCCATTGGCCAGCTATGGCCATTGCAAATCTATCGTATCTGGATGGAAAACTCAGTTTTATTGATATTTTCGACAAATATCGTGGTGAGATCACATCCTTGCATAAATAAGGAGGAAATATTCTATTGGCACGCTATACCCATTACAATGCTTTAGAATCTGCATCGAAAATTCAATTTTCCTGACATTTTCGACGTATATCGTGGTGAGGTAACTTTCTTGCATAAATAAGGAGGAAAGATTCTATTGTCCACCTATTGCCATTGCAATTCTACAGTATCTGGATGGAAAATTCAATTTTATTGACATTTTCGACTAATATCATGGTGAGGTACCTTTCGCGCATAAATAAGGAGGAAATATTCTACTGGCGTGCTATAGCCATTGCAATGCTGTAGAATATGGCCGGAATATTCTATCGAACTGACATTTTCGACCAATGTCGCTGTGACCTAGCTTTCTTGCATATGCAAGGAGGAAAGATTCTACTGGCGTTCTATAGCCATTGCAATGCTATAGAATCTGCCTTGAAAATTCAATTTTATTGACATCTTCGACTAATATCGTGGTGAGCTAACTTTCTTGCATAAATAAGGAGGAAAGATTCTATTGGCGTGCTATATTGGCCATCTATAGCCATTGAAATTCTGTAGTATCCGGATGGAAAATCCAATTCTGTTGACATTTTCGACTAATATCGTGGTGAGCTATCTTTCTTGGATGAATATGGACGAAAGATTCTATTGGCGTGCCATAGCTATTGCAATTTTATAGTATTTGGGCGGAAAATTCAATTTTATTGTCATTTTCGACCAATATCGTGGTGAGCTCTCATCCTTGCAAAAATAAGGAGGAATGATTCTATTGGCACGCTTTAGCCATTGCAGTGCAACAGAATCTGGCTGCTAAATTCAATTTTATTGACATTTTCGACTAATATCGTCGTGAGCTGACGTCCTTGCATAAATAAGGAGGAAAGAT
>NW_016923902.1:1682-1903 GCF_001483705.2 Eufriesea mexicana
CAATGTTATTGACATTTTCGGCTAATATCGTGGTGTGCTAGCTTTCTTGTATAAATAGTTAGGAAAGATACTATTGGCGTGCTATAGCCATTTCAATGTTATAGAATCTTCCTCGAAAATTCAATTTTAATGACATTTTCGACTAGTTTCCTGGTGAGGTAGCTTTCGTGCATAAATAAGGAGGTATGATTCTATTGGCCAGCTGTAGCCATTGCAATTCT
>NW_016923902.1:2057-2800 GCF_001483705.2 Eufriesea mexicana
CTTTATTGACATTTTCGACTAATATCGTGGTGAGGTAACTTTCCTGCATAAATACGGAGGAACGATTATTTTGTCCAGCTATAGCCATTGCAAATCTATAGTTTCTGGATGGAAAATTAAATTCCTTGTCATTTTCGACTAATATCGTGGTGACCTAACCTTCTTCCATAAGTAAGGAGGAAAGATTCTACTGGCGAGCTATGGCCATTGCAATGCTACAGAATCTGGCTGGAAAATGTAATTTTATTGACATTTTCGACTAATGTCGTCATGAGCTGACGTCCTTGCATAAATAAGGAGGAAAGATACTATTGGCCAGCTGTAGCCATTGCAATTCTATAGTGTCTGGATGGAAAATTCAATTTTATTGACATTTTCGACTATCGACTAATATCGTGGTGTGGTGGCCTTGTTGCATAAATAAGGAGGAAAGATTCTATTGGCCAGATGTAGCCATTGCAATTCTGTAGTATCTGGATGGAAAATTCAATTTTATTGACATTTTCGACAAATATCGTGGCGAGCTAACTTTCTTGCATAAATAATTAGGAAAGAATCTATTTGCGTGCTATAGCCATTGCAATGCTGTAGCATCTGTCTCCAAAATTCAATTCTATTGACATTTTCGACTAATAGCGCGGTGAGCTAAATTTCTTGGGTGCATATGGACGAAATATTCTATTGGCGTGCTATAGCCATTGCAAATCTATAGTATCTGGATGGAAAATTCAATTTTATTGACA
>NW_016923903.1:0-397 GCF_001483705.2 Eufriesea mexicana
TTTGTTAACATTTTCGTACAATATCGTGGTGAGCTGACCTGCTTGCATAGATAAGGAGGAAAGTTTCTATTGGGGCGCAATTGCCATCGCAATGCCATAGAATCTGCATGGAAAATTCAATTTTATTGACATTTTCGGATAATATTGTTATGAGATAACTTTTTTGCATAAATAAGGAGGAAAGATTATATTTGCGCGCTATACCCGTTGCAGTGCTATAGAAACTGGATGGAAACTGCAATTTTAGTGACATGTTCGTTTAATATCGCCGTGTGCTAACATCCTTGCATAAATAAGGAGGAAGAATACTATTTGCGTGCTATTGCCATTGCGTTGCTATATAATCTGGCTGGAAAATTCAATTTTCTTGACATTTTCGGACAATATTGTGGTGAGC
>NW_016923904.1:0-972 GCF_001483705.2 Eufriesea mexicana
AATAGCGCTTCGGATGTGAATATTAAAATTTATGCTCTACTGATGCAACAAGAATATACTACAATGCAGCAGAATATAATATTTCCATATTCCCCAAAATTTTGGGAAGCAGATATGAAATGCTCCAGCAAAGAAAGGCTAAACTGTAATCGCCTGAACGAGTTGGAGAATTTTCAAGAGACCTGCTAGCATACAAATCGCATCCCTGCGTACAAGAAAACTTCATATTCAGAATCACGATCAGGCCTAGCCGACCTCAACCATTGCCGACTTGCCATGACTCTGACGTGAAAAAGTATAGTCCACGTACCAATGAAGCTCCCGGAGCAGCAACGAGTGTCCAGCGAGGCCTTGCAGACGGACAGGTATTACGTGCCCCTGCCGCAAGGCGTAGAAACTAATCATCCCAATTGTTATAACCGTAGACACATGCTGGGCCAACTACAGTCCTATACCCCAGCAGCGAATGGCTAGGGCTGCTGGAACATCCCATTGACTCCAGAAGGGACAGTTACACGATGGCCATCCTGGAACCCGATGCATGATGAGATTGACGGTGGCTTGAATGGGTGTCGGAGACGAGTCGTGACGATGTCTTACCATTCATGGAATTATCGAGTTGCGGGAGTATGTAGTGTAGGCTTGTCGGCATTTACGGACGGTCGCGATTATCGAGAGAACAATTATGATGCATCTGGTAAACGAGAGGGATAACAGAAAAAAATATGGAATAGACGTATTCGTTTCGAGTTATGTAACTAACTTTTCTACAAATAACGCGCACGTGAGTCTTGGCCTAGTAGTCTACCTTAAAGCTGCCTATGACAACTTAAATATAAACGCAAGCGTCACTCTCCGTCCAACAATGTCTTCTATCTTCTAACCTTCTAACTGGTTGTGTCTTAACGTACGCATCCCTCGTCGTCCAAAGATGCTTTCCAGATTAAATCTTGGGAAACCTGAAAACTGAGT
>NW_016923905.1:0-2421 GCF_001483705.2 Eufriesea mexicana
ATACATGCAGACAGCCATACATCCGTACATTCATACTTCCGTACATACGTTAATCCATACCTCGATCCATCCATACATCCATCAATTCAAACAAACATTCATCCATACATACATCCATCCATACATCCATCTTTCCATACATCCATCCATCCATACATGCACCCATCCATACATCCGCCCATCCATACATCCATCGAACCATACATCCATCCGTCCATACAAGCACCCATCCATAAACCCATCGATCCATACATCTATACATCCATACATCCATCCATCCATTCATTCATACATCCACACATCCATAGATCCACCCATCTATACATCCATACAACCATACACACATCCATACATATATCCATACATACATCCATACATCCATCCATCCATACACCCATCCATACAACCATACATCCATACATCCATCCGTCCATACATCCATACCTTAATTCATCCGTACATCCATTCTTCCGCACATCCATTCACCCGTACATCCGACCATCCATACCTCAATCCATCCATACGAACATCAATCCATACGTACACCAATCCATACATCCATCCATCCATACACCCATCCTTCCATACATCCATCCATCCATACAACCACCCATCCATAAACCGATCGATCCATACATCTATCCATCCATACATCCATCCCAACATACATTCATAGATCGACACAACCATATACCAATACTTCCATACATCCATCCACTCATACATCCAACCATCCATACATCCACCGATCCATTCATCAATCCATCCATACATCCATCCAGCCATCCACCCATCCACACATGCATCCATACAGATATCAATACATACATCCATACATACACCAGTACATTCATAACATCAATCCATCCATACATCCATCCAGCCATCCATCCATCCACACATGCATCCATACAGATATCAATACATACATCCATACATACACCAGTACATTCATCCATACATACATCCATACATCCACACATGCATACATCCATAAATCCACCCATCCACGCACTCATCCATCTGTACGTACATCCATACAACCATGCATACCCCCATACACTCATTCATACATACATCCATAGATACATCCGTAAATGCGTCCGTAGATACACTCATGCATGCAGCCATCCATACATCCGTCCACTCATACATCCATCCATACATACATCCATACAGATATACATCCGTACATCCATTCATTCGTACATCCATACGTACATTCATCCATACAACCGTACTTGCATACATCCATTCATTCTTACATCCATACATTCATACATACGTACATCCATACATGCATACATCCATACATCCATACATCCATACATCCATCCACTCATACATCCATCCATCCATACACCCATAGAGATATACATACATACATCCATACATCCGTACATCCATACATTCGTACATCCATACATTCGTACATGCATATATACATACATCCATACTTCCATACATCCATACATCCATCCATCCATCCACACATCCATTCATCCGTACATCAACACACTCGTACACCCATACGTCCATTCATCCATACATCCATACTTGCATACATCCATACATTCACACATCCATACATTCATACATACGTAAATACATACATGCACACACCCATACATCCAGACATCCATGCATACATACATCCGTACATGCATAGCGGAAATACGGCCATACATCCATACATCCAAGCATACAAACGTCTATACATTAGTACATCCATCCATCCAAACATCCATCCACCCAAACATCCATCCATCCATACGTCCATCCATTCATACATCCATACATCCACACATCCATACATCCACAAATCCATCCATCGATGCACTCATCCATCCATACGTACATCCATACATACGTCCATACATGCATCCATACGTCCATCCACTCATACATCCATCCATCCATACATCCATACAGATATACATCCATACATCCGTACATCCATCGATCCATACAAATATCCACCCATACATCCATCCATCCGTACATTCATACATCCACACATCCATAAATCCATACTTCAGTACATCCGTCCATCCATACCACAATCCATCCATACATTCATCCATCCTCACAACCATTCATCCATACATACATACATACAGACATCCTTCTTTCCATACATCTATCCATCCATACATGCATCCATCCATGCATTCATACATCCACACATCCATAAATCCATCCATCCATACATCCACACATCCATCCATCCATACACCCATCCACCAATCCATTCATCCATCCATACATACATACATACATCAATACATCCATACATCCATCTATACATCCAGAAACCCGTACATCCATAAATTCGTACATCCATACGTCCATACACCAATACATCCATACATCCATACATGCATACATCCATACATACATACATCCATACATCCATGCATA
>NW_016923906.1:0-2035 GCF_001483705.2 Eufriesea mexicana
TTTTGCGTAAATAAGGCGGAAATATTCGATTGGCGTGCTATTGCCGTTGCAATGCCAAAGAATTTTGCTGGAAAACTCAATTTTATTGATAGTTTCGACTAGTATCGTGGTGAGCTAATTTTCTTGCATAAATAAGGAGGAAAGGTTCTATTGGCGTGCTATAGCCGCTCAAGATCTGTAGAATCCGGTTCGAGAATTCTATTTTATTGACATCTTCCACTAATATTGTGGCGAGCTACCTTTCTTGCATAAATAAGGCGGAAAGATTCTACTGGCCTGCTATAGCCATTGCAATGATATAGAATGTGCCTGGCAGATTCAATTTTATTGACATTTTTGACAAATATCACGGAGAGCTAACTATCTCGCATAAATAAGGAGGAAAGATACTATTGGCGTGCTATAGCCATTGCAATGCACTGGAATCTGGCTGGAAAGTTCAATTTTATTGACAGTATCGACTAATATCATGTGCGCTATCTTTTTTCGTAAATAAAGAGTTTAGTTTCGATTGGCGTGCTATAGACATTGCAATGATACAGAATGTTGTTGGAAAATTCAATTTTATTGTCATTTTCGATTAATATCGTGGGGAGCTGGCTTTCTTGCATAAATAAGGAGGAAAGATTATATTGGCGTGCTTTAGGGATTGCAATGCGATAGAATCGTCCTGGAAAATTCAATTTTATTGACATTTTCGACCTATACCGTGGTCAGCTATCTTCCTTGCATACGTGAGGTGGAAAAATCCTTTTGGAGTGCTGCAGCCACCGCAATGCAGAAGTATCTGTCCGGAAAATACAATTTTATTGACATTTTTGACAAATAACGTGGTGAGCTAACTTTCTTGCATAAATAAGGAGGAAAGATTCTATTGGGGTGCTATTGCCTTTGCAATGCTATAGAATCTGGATGGAAAATTCAATTTTATTGACATTTTCGTCTAATATCATGGTGCGCTGCCCTTCTTGCATAAATGAGGAGGAAAGATTCTTTTGGCGTGCTATAGCCATTGCAATGATATAGAATGTGGTTGGAAAATTCAATTTTAGTGACATTTTCGACTAATATCGTATTGAGCTAACTTTCTTCCATAAATCAGGAGGAAAGATTCTGTTGGTGTGCTATAGGCATTGCAATGCTATAAAACCTTGCTGGAAAATTCAATTTTATTGTCATTTTCTACTAATAACGCGGTGAGCTAATTTCCTTACCTAAGTAAGAAGGAAAGATCCTTGTGGGGCGCTATAGCCATTGCAATGCTGCAGAATCTGGCTGGAAAATACAATTTTATTGACATTTTTGACTACTATCGTGGAGAGCCAACTTTCTTGCATAAATACGGAGTGAAGATTCTATTGGCGTGCTATAGCCATTGCATTGCTCTGGAATCTGGCTGGAAAGCTTAATTTTATTGATAGTTTCGACTAATATCGTGGTGAGCTAGCTTCCTTGCATAATTATGGAGGAAAGATCCTATTGGCGTTATATAGCCGTTGCAAAACTGTAGAATCTGGCTGGCAAATTCAATCTTATTGATATTTTCGACTAATATCGTGGTGAGTTTACTTTCTTACATAAATAAGGGGGAAAGATTCCATTGTCGTGCTATAAGCATTGCAATGCTATAGAATCTGGATGGAAAATTCAATTTTATAGACATTTTCCACTGATATCGTGGTGAGCCAACTTCCTTACATAAATAAGGATGAAAGATTCTATTGGCGTGATATAGGCACTGCAATGATATCGAATCGTCCTGGAAAATTCAATTTTATTTTTATTTTCTGCTAATACCGTGGTGAGCTAACTTCCTTCCCTAAGTAGGGAGGAAAGATCCTTCTGGAGTGCTACTGCCATTGCAATGCCCTAGAATCTGGTTGGAAAGCTTAATTTTATTGATAGTTTCGACTAATATCGTGGTGAGCAAATCTTCTTGCGTAAATAAGGAGGAAAGTTTCTATTGGCGTGGTATAGCCGCTCAAGATCTGTAGAATCCGGTTCGAGAATTCTATTTTATTGACATCTTCCACTA
>NW_016923907.1:0-1668 GCF_001483705.2 Eufriesea mexicana
ATATCATTGCAATAGCTACAGCGCGCCAATAGGATCTTTCCTCCTTATTTATGCAAGAAAGTTTGCGCACCACCATATTATTCGAAAATGTCAATAAAATTGAATTTTACTGCCAGATACTATAGAAACGCAATGGCTATAGAATATTATAGAAATGCAATGGCTATAGCACGCCAATAGAATCAACCCTCCTTATTTTAGCAAAAAAAGAAGCTCACTGCGATATTAGTCGTAGCTGTCAATAAAATTGTATTTTCTAGCCAGATTCTACAGCATTGCAATGACTGCAGCACACCAAACGGATTTTTCCTCCTTTCTTAAGCATGGAATTCAGCTCACCCCGATATTAGTCGAAAATGTCAGTAACATTTTATTTTCCTGCCTGATTCTATAGCATTGCAGTGGCTATAGCACGCCAATAGAATCTTTCATCCTTATTTAAGCAAGAAAGTTAGCTCACCAAGATATTAGTCGAAATTGACAATAAATTTGTATTTCCCAACCACATTCAATATCATTGCAATAGCTACAGCGCGCCAATAGTACCTTTCATCCTTATTTATGCAAGAAAGCTAGCTCACCACGATATTAGTCGAAAATGTCAATAAAATTGAATTTTCCGGCCAGATACTATAGTAATACATTGGCTATAGCACGCCAGTATTATCTTTCCACTTTATTTATGCAAGAACGGCAGCTTACCTAGATATTAGCCGAAAATGTCAGTAAAATTGAATTTTCCAGCCAGATTCCAGAGCATTGCAATGGTTATAGCACGCCAATAGAAACTTTGCTCCGTATTTATGCAAGAAAGATAGCTCACCATAATATTATTCTACGATGTCAATAATATTATATTTTCCAGCCAGATTCTATAGCATTGCAATGGCTAAAGCGCGCCGATTGAATCTCTTATCCTTATTTACGCATGAAAGTTAGCTGTCCACGATATTAGTCGAAAACGTCATTAAAATTGAATTTTCCAACCACATTGATTATCATTGCAATGGCTAAAGCACGCCAAAAGGATCATTCCTCCTTACTTATTCAAGAAAGATAGCTCACCACGATATTAGTAGAAAATGTCAATAAAATTGTATTTTCCCGCCAGATGATATAGCATTGCAATGGCTGTAGCAAGCAAATGGATTCTTTCCTCCTTATTTATGCAAGAAAGTTAGCTCACAACAATATTAGTCGAAAATGTAAATAAAATTGAGTTTTCAAGCCAGATGCTATAGAAATGCAATGGCTATAGCACGCCAAAAGGATCTTTCCTCCTTACCTATGCAAGGAAGTTAGCTCACCACGATATAAGTCGAAAATGTCAATAAAATTGAATTTTCCAGCAAGATACTATGGAAATGCAATGGCTATACCACGCCAATAGAATCTTTTCTCCATATTTATGCAAAAAAGATAGCTCACCACGTTATTATTCGAAACTGTCAATAAAATTTAACTTTCCAGGCAGATTCTATAGCATTGCAATGGCTGTAGCACGCCAACAGAATCTTTCCGCCTTATATAAGCAAGAAAGCTAGCTCACCAAGATATTAGTCAATAATGACAATAAATTTGAATTTTCCAGCCACATTCCATATCATTGCAATAGCTATAGCACGCCAGTAGAATCTTTCCTACTTATTTATGCAAGAAAGTTAGCTC
>NW_016923908.1:0-6122 GCF_001483705.2 Eufriesea mexicana
TTGGATGTACGAATGTATGGATGTACGGATGTATGGATGTATGGATGTATATATGTATGTATGGATAGATGGATTGATTAATGAACGGATGGATGTATGGATATATGTTTGGATGTATGTATGGATGTACGTACGGTTGGATGGATGTGTGGATGGTTGGATGGAAGAAAGGATTGATGGATTTATGGATACATGGATGTGTGGATGTATGTATGTAAGTATGGATGGATATATGTATGGATGAACGTATGGGTGTTGGTATCGATGTATGTATGGATGTATATATGTATGGATGTATGTATGTATGGAAGTATCGGTGAATGGCTGTACGGATGGTAATATTTACGGATGTATGGATGTGAGGATGTATAGATGTGTGGATATATGGATGGATGGATGTATGGATGCATGTATGTATGGATGATACGGATGTATGGATGTATGGATGTATATATGTATGGATGTATGAATGGAAGGATGAATATATGGATGGTTGTATTGATGGATGAATGTATGGATGTATGTATGGGTGGATGTATGGACGTATGTATGGTTTGATGGTTGTATGGATGGATGGATTTATGGATGTGTGGATGTATGAACGAATGGATGGATTGTTGTATGGATGTACGGATTGATGGATGTATGGAAGGTTGGGTGTATGGATGGATGGATGTACGGAAGGATGTATGCACGAATGTATGGATGTACGGATGTAAATATGTATGGATATATGGATGTATGGACGTATGGACGTATGGGTGTATGTATGGATGGATGTATTGATAGATGTATGTGTGGATGGCTGGATATATGGATGGACGGATGTATTGGTGTACAGATGTATGGGTACATTAATGTATGGTTATATGGACGTATGTATGGATGTGTGTATGGATGTATGTGTGGATGTATGGGTGGATGAATGTATGAATGTGTTTATGGATGTATGTATGTACGAACGCATTTGTGTATGTATGGATATATGTATTGTTGTATGTATGCATGTATGGATGGGTGGATGGATGGATGTTTGCATTGATGTATGGATCGATGGATGCATGGATGGGTGGATGGATGGATATTTGTATGGATGTATGGATCGATGGATGTATGGATGGGTGGATGTATGGACGGATGGATGTATGGCAAGGTGGATGTGTGTACGGATGCATGAATGTATGGATGGATGGATTTATGGATATATTGATGTATGAATGTGTGGATGTATGTTTGGACGGATATACGGATGGCTGGATGTATGGATGTATGGATGTATGAATGTACGTATGTATGGATGTATCGATGTCTGCATGTATGGATGTATGGATGTGTGGATGTATGGTTGTATGTATGTATGGATGTACGAATGTGTGGACGTACGGATGAATGGATGAACGGATGTATATCTGAATGGACGTATGAATGTATGGATGTATGTGTGTATGGATGGATGGATCTATGGCTGGATGTATGTGTGGTTGGCAGGATATATGCATGAATGGATGTATTAATGTACAGATGTATGGATGAATGAGTGTGAGGATGTATGGATGTATGTATGGATGTATGCATGGATGTGTGTATGGATTTATGTGCGGATGTATACATGGATGTATGTATGGATGTTCGTATCGATTTATGAACGCATGCATTTATGGTTGTATGTAAGGATGTATGTATGGATATATGTCTGGATAAATGTATGGGTGTATGTATGGATGTATGTATGTATGGATGAACGTATGGATGGATGGATGTATGGATGGATGGATGGAAGTACGGATTGATGGATTTATGGGTACATGGATGTGTGGATGTGTGGATGTATGGGTGTCTGTACGGATGTATGTATGGATGGATGGATTTATGGATGGGTGGATGTATGGATGAATGGATGTATGGATTGATGTATGTACGGATGGATGAATGTATGGATGAATGGATTTATGGATGTATTGGTGTATGAATGTGTGGATGAATGGTAGGCCGGATATACGGATGGCTGGATGTATGTTCGTATGGATTATGGATGTAAGAATGTATGGATGTATCGATGTCTGGATGTATGGATGTGAGGATGTATGGATGTATGGTTGTATGTATGTATGGATGTACGAATGTGTGGATGTACGGATGAATGGATGTACGGATGTATATATGCATGTATGTTTGGATGTATGGATGTATGGGTGTATGGATGGATGAATGTCTGGATGGATGTATGTGTATTCGGCAGGTTGTATGGATGGATGGATTTACTTATGTACAGATGTCTGGATGCATGAATGTATGCTTGTATGGATGTATTTATGGATGTTTGTATTGATGTATGTATGGATGTATGGATGGATGTGTGGAAAGATGTGTGTATGGATGTATGTATGCAAGAATGTACTTGTGTATGTATGGATATATGTATTGATGTATGTATTGATGTATGGATGGGTGGATGGATGGTTTGTTGTATGGATGTATGGATCGATGGATGTATGGATGTGTGGATCTATGGATGGATGGATGTATGGTTGCATGTATGTATGGATGTACGAATGTATGGATGATACGTTTGTATGGATGTATGGATGTATATTTGAATGGATGTATGAATGGATGGATCGATGAATAGATGGATGTATGTATGGATGGATGTATGGATGTATGTATGGATGGATGTATGGACGTATGTATGGTTGGATGGATGTATGGATGGATGGATATATGGATGTGTGGATGTGTGGACGTATGGATGTATGGATGTATGGATGGATAGATGTATGGATCAATAGATGTATGGATGGGTGCTTGTATGTTTGTATGGATGGATATCTGAATGGATGTATGGATGTATGGATGTATGGGTGTATGGATGGAAGGATGTACGGCTGGGTGTATGTGTGGTTGGCTGGATATATGCGTGAATGGATGTATTGATGTACAGATGTATGGATGAATGAGTGTGAGGCTGTATGGATGTATGTAAGGATGTATGTATGGATATATGTTTGGATGAATATATGGGTGTATGTATGGATGTATGCATTGATGTGTGTATGGATGTATGGATGGATGTCTGGATTGGTCGGTGGATGTAAGGATGGATGTGTGTATCGTTCGATGGATGTATGGATGGGTGGATGTATGTATGGATGTGTATATGGAAGGATGGATATATGGATGGATGTAAGTTTGGGTGGATAGATTTATGGGCGCGTGGATTTATGGACGGATGTATGTATGGATGGATGGATGTTTGAACGGACTGAGGTATGGATTGACGCATGCACGGATGTATGTATATATGGATGTGGATATGTATGTATGTATGTATGCATGGTTGTATGGATGGATGGGAGTATGGATGGATGGATTTATGGATGTATTAATTTATGAATGTATGGATGTATGGATGAACGGATGTAAGGTTGCATGGATGAATGGATGCACAGATGCATGGATGCATGTATTTATGACTGTATGGACGTATGGATGTATGGTTGTATGGATGTATTGATGTACGAAAGTATGGATGTTCGGACGTGTGGATGTATGGATGTAAATATGTATGGATGTATGGATGGGTGGATGTATGTATTGATGAATGTATGGATGTATAGATGGATGGATGGACTGTTGGATGTGTGTATGGATGTATGGATGTATAGATGTATGTACGGATGTATGTATGGATATATCTATGGATGTGTGTATGGATGAATGTATGGACGAATATATTTGTGTCTCTATGGATGTATGTATTGATGTATGTATGGATGTATGGATGGATGGATATATGGATTGTTGTATGGATGTACGGACCGATGGATGTATGGACGGGTGGATGTACGGATGGATGGATGTACGGAAGGATGTATGTACGAATGTATGTATGTTTGGATGTATATACGTATGGATTATGGATGTATGGACGTATGGATGTATCGATGTATGGATGTGTGGATGTATGGATGTATGGATGTGTGGATGTATGGATGTGCGAATGTATGGATGTACGGATGTATGGATGAATGCATGTATATATGTATGTATGTATGGATGGAATGATGAACGAATTGATGGATGGACGGTTGTATGTATGGATGTATGTATGGATGTACGTATGGTTGAATGGATGCATGGATGGAGGGATGGATGTTCGGATTGACGGATTTGTGGATACATGGATGTGTGGATGTATGAATGTATGTATGGATGGATGGATGTATGGATGAACGTATGGATGTATGTGTCGATTTATGTCTGGATGTATGGATGTATGGAAGGATGGCTGTATGGATGGATGGCGCATTGTTGGTTTGAGGTATAGATGGATGGATGTACGTACGAGTGGATGTATGAATGTATATATATGGATGTGTGTATGTATGGAAGTATCGATGGATGGCTGTACGGATTGTAATATTTATGGATGTATGGATGTGAGGATGTATAGATGTGTGTATAGATGGATACGTGGATGGATGTAAGTATGGATGTATGTATGTATGTATGTATGCATGTACGAATGTATGGATGACACGGATGTACGGATGTATGGATGTATATGAGTATCGATGATACGGATGTTTGGATGTATGGATGGATGGATGAATGAATGGATGGATGTATGGATGTATGTATGGATGGATGTATGGATGTATGTATGGTTGGATGGATGTATGGATATATGGATGTGTGGATTTGTGGATGTATGTATGGATGTATGTGTGGATGTATCTAAGGATGAATGTATGGATGTATGGATGTATCAATGTATGATTGTATGTATGGATGTATGTTTTGATGTATGTATGGATGTATAGATGGATGGAAGGATTGGTGGGTGGACGTATGTATGGATGGATGTATGGATGAAAGTATGTATGCATGGATGTATGTATGGATGTGTGTATGGATGTTTGCATCGAAGTAAGTATGTATGTATGGACGGATGTATCTAAGGATGTGAGTATGGATGTATATATGGACGAATGATGTGTATGTATGGATATATGTATTGATGTGTGTATGGATTTATGGATGGGTGGATGGATGGATTGTTGTACGGATGTATGGATCGATGAATGTATGGATGGGTGGATGTACGGATGGATGGATGTATGGAATGATGTATGTACGGTTGGATGGATGTATAGATGGATGGATTTATGGATGTATGGATGTATGTATGTGTGGTTGTATGTATGTATGGATGTACGAATGTATGGATGTACTGATGAATGGATGTACGGATGTATATATGTATGGATGTATGGATGTGTGGATGTATGAATGGATGGATGTATAGATGGATAGATGTATTAATCAATGGACGTTTGGATGGGTGCTTGTATGGATGGATGGATGGATGGATCGATGGATGTATGGATTGGTGGATGTATGGACGGATGGATGTATGGCAAGGTGGATGTATGTATGGATGTATGAATGGATGCATGGCTGTATGGATGGATGGATGTATGAATGGATTGAGGTATGGATGTGTGGATGTATGGATGGATGGGTTGGTGTATGGGTATATGGAACGATGGATGTATGGATGGGAGGATGTATGGGTGGATGGATGTATGTATGGGTGGATGTATGGACGTATGTATGGTTGGATGGATGTATGGATGGATGGATTTATGGATGGGTGGATGTATGGATGAATGGATGTATGGACTGATGTATGTACGGATGGATGAATGTATGGATGAATGGATTTTTGGATGTATTGATGTATGAATGTGTGGATGAATGGTAGGCCGGATATACGGATGGCTGGATGTATGTTCGTATGGATTATGGATGGACGAATGTATGGATGTATCGATGTCTGGATGTATGGATGTATGGATGTATGGATGTATGGTTGTATGTATGTATGGATGTACGAATGTATGGATGTACGGATGAATGGATGTACGGATGAATGGATGTACGGATGTATATATGTATGGATGTATGGATGTATGGATGTATGGTTGTATGGATTGGTGGATGTATGGATGGATGTATGTGAAGTTGGCAGGGTATATGAATGGACGGATGTATTTATGTACAGATGTATCGATGCATGAATGCATGCTTGTATGGATGTATGTAGGGATGTTTTTATG
>NW_016923909.1:0-539 GCF_001483705.2 Eufriesea mexicana
AGAACATACTCGAGCACAGCCGAGCGCAGCAATACACCACATTGCAGTGTACAGCACAAAAGCCCTAGAAATCCTAACCTAACCTGACGTAGCCTAACCTAACCAAACGTGGGGTACCACAACAGAGCGTGCCGCGGCCACTGCTGTCGGAATCCACAGAGCCAAGCAGATTACTGTAGAGTACAGTAGATCACAGGAACCCGCCGGATAATACTATATAGCACAAAGGTTATCTCTACCCATACCTAACCAGAGCTAACATGACATAACCAAACGTAGCCTACCCCAACATAATGTGCCGCGGCCACTGTTGCCGGCCTCCCCAGGACCAAGCAGAAAGTAGTAGAGCGCAGGCGAGCGCAGAAGCCCACCGAACTTCAGTGTATACCACGAAAGTCAAAGCTGCCGTTACCGAAATTAACCCAACCTAAATTCACCAAACGTAATCTAACTATATCTAACGTGCCGAGACCAACATTGCTGGCATCCCGAGGGCTAAGCATAATTCAGTAGAGCACAGTACAGCGCCGGACAACTCT
>NW_016923910.1:0-499 GCF_001483705.2 Eufriesea mexicana
GTTATTCGAAAATGATAATAAAATTTAATTTTCCATCCAGTTTCTATAGCATTGCAACGGCCAAAGCACGCCAATAGAATGTTTCCTCCTATTATATCCAAGAAAGTTAGCTCACCACGATATTTGTCGAAAATGTCAGAGAAATTGAATTATCGAGTCAGAATCTATAGCATTGCAATGGCTATAGCACGCCAATCGGATCCTTCCACCTTATTTATGCAAGAAAGTAAGCTCACCACGATATTTGTCGAAAATGTCAGAGAAATTGAATTATCGAGTCAGAATCTATAGCATTGCAATGGCTATAGCACGCCAATCGGATCCTTCCACCTTATTTATGCAAGAAAGTAAGCTCACCACGATATTAGCCGAAAATGTCAATAAAATTGAATATTCCATCCAGATTCTGTAGCACTGCAAGGGCTGTCGCACGCCAATAGAATCTTTCCTCCTTATTTATCGAAGAAAGTTAGCACACCACGATGTTAGTCGAAAATGT
>NW_016923910.1:603-1221 GCF_001483705.2 Eufriesea mexicana
GCTCAACACGATATTAGTCGAAAATGTCAATAATATTGAATTTTCCATCAAGATACTATAGAATTGCAATGGCTATAGCTGGCCAATAGAATCTTTCCGTCTTATTTATGCAAGAAAGATACCTCACCACGATATTAGTCGAAAATATCAATAAACTTGAATTTTCGAGGCAGACACTATAGCATTGCAATGGCTATAGCACGCCAATAGTATCTTTCCTCCTTATTTAGGCAAGGATGTCAGCTCAACACGATATTATTCGAAAATGTTAATAAAATAAAATTGTCCATCCAGTTTCTATAGCATTGCACCTGTCGTAGCACGCCAGTAGAATCTTTCCTCCTTATTTAGGCAAGGATGTCAGCTCAACACGATATTATTCGAAAATGTTAATAAAATAAAATTGTCCATCCAGTTTCTATAGCATTGCACCTGTCGTAGCACGCCAGTAGAATCTTTCCTCCTTATTTAGGCAAGGATGTCAGCTCAACACGATATTATTCGAAAATGTTAATAAAATAAAATTGTCCATCCAGTTTCTATAGCATTGCACCTGTCGTAGCACGCCAGTAGAATCTTTCCTCCTTATTTATCGAAGAAAGTTAGCTCACCACGTTG
>NW_016923911.1:0-1067 GCF_001483705.2 Eufriesea mexicana
CATGCATACATACATCCGTGTATGCAAAACGGAAATACGGCCATACATTCATACATCCAAGCATACAAACATCCATACATTTATACATCCATCCATCCATACATCCATACATTCATACATCCATACATCCACAAATCCATCCACCATACTTCCATTCATCCATACATGCATCACTCCATACACCCATACATATATACATCCATACATACATACGTCCATACATCGATGCATAACCCCATACACACATCCATACATACATCCATAGACACATCCGTAAATGCACCCATACACACATCCATGCATGCATCCATCCATACATCCATCCATACATTCATCCATACAAGCATCCATACATACATCCATTCTTCCGTCCATTCACCCATCCATTCGTCCACCCACACATCCATACATCCATGCCTCCGTAAATACATCCATGCATACATACATCCGTATATGCAAAACGGAAACACGGCCATACATTCATACACCCAAGCATACAAACGTCCTTACATTAATACATCCATCCATCCATACATCCATACATTCATACATCCATACATCCACAAATCCATCCACCATACCTCCATTCATCCACACTTGCATCATTCAATACACCCATACATATATACATCCATACATACATACGTCCATACATCGATGCATAACCCCATACACTCATCCATACATACATCCATAGACACATCCGTAAATGCATCCATACACACATCCATGCATGCATCCATCCATACATCCATCCATACATTCATCCATACAAGCATCCATACATACATCCATTCCTCCGTCCATTCACCCATCCATTCGTCCACACACAAATCCATACAACCATGCCTCCGCTCATCCATATATTCTTACATACATACATCCATGCATACATACATCCGTACATCCGTAGCGCAAATACGGCCATACATTCATAAATCCATACATAGAAACGTCCATACATTAATACATCCATCTACCCATACATCCATCCATCCATACAGCCAACCATCCATACATCCACACATCCATACATCCACAAATCAATCCATCCATGCACTCATCCA